>NC_057800.1:18127524-18255672 GCF_018294505.1 Triticum aestivum
CTGTGCATTTCGTTTCAGGATCACTTCAAAGCGCCGCCTGGTTCTCACCGTGCACCGCCTCTAGATGCACAATTGAAGACGCTGCAGCCCCTGTGTCAATATAATCTAATATAATGCACTACTAAGTACTCCTAATTATGCTATATCATGTCATGACCTATGGTCCTCTTTTGTGCACTCTTATATCATGGTTTTCAAGACCTAATACTTATGTTAAAAGCAATGTTATTAGTCAGTCGTTTCATGTCCAGATCCATAATGGGCTTTCTCTTTACAGTGTATATTTCTTTCCCTGCTGATAAGTTTGTTCAATGAAGATACCATCCCAAACGCTAATTAGAATAAAAAGGAGAGTCCAAGGGGCGAATACAACCAGGCAACACCCAGCTCCCCCTCAAGAGGCATGCCCCCAACACCTACTTGTTGCAATCTACACATTAGTCCCGGTTTGAGCGGCTAGGGCGCTGGGCAGGCATTAGTCCCGGTTCAAATGGGACCTTTAGTCTCGGTTTAAGCCACGAACCTGGACTAAAGGGTGCGATGCCCTTTAGTCCCCGATTGTGGCTCCAACTGGGACTAAAGGTTAGACCTTTAATCTCGGTTCGAGCCACGAACCGCGACTAAAGGGGTTGAGGCTTTAGTTTCGATTTACACCTTTTGTCCTGGTTGGACCCACGAACCGGGACTAAAGGGGTTTTGAAATTTGTTTTTTGTTTTTCCGTTTGTTTTTTGTGTTTAGTTTCTATTTTAAATTTCTTATATCTTTCAGGATATTTGATGTTTTTGAGTAATTCTTTTTGCATTAGATTCAAACTTTTGTCTAGTTTCTGTTTGTGCCATTAGTTTTCAAATTTGAATGATTTAAATATGAATATGTTCAAATTTGATTCATCTCCGGCCGCGAGCTCCACCCCGTCCAGCCTCATCTCCCCAGATCTTCTTGATTTTGATCCGGGAGCATACGGGTGCGGATCAAAGCGTTGGTGGACAGGTTCGTGAAGGAGCTGCAGGAGGCGCTAGACGCGGACATCCAGAATCGCATCATGAAGGAGCGGGAGATGCTAGCTACATCAGGAGCGCAAACACGAGGTCGCCGAGAGGGAGGCTGTTTGGAAGGCCGAGGTCTCCCACCGCGAGGTAGTAATCGAAACCCGTCCATGTCTTACTGCCGTCCCCTTTTCTGTCAGACCGATTCATCTGCGTGTTTATACCTTGGTGTTGATTCATTTGATGGTGTCGATGGCATGATGCCTTCAGTAAGGGATCAGTTGCTGAATTCTGGTGCATTCCTGGGTATTCTTGGGAGAGGAACACTTGGCGGCGTCTAGTACGTTGGTGAGCTTGACGACAACTGTTAATGGGGCAATGAGGTGAAGCTCTATGAGCACCAAGTAGACAATCTCTTTGCTATGTTTTGGCACAAAAAGCCGGACATCAACTACTACGTCTGCACAATCAACAAGACGTTTGCCAAACCAGGCCAGCGCATGGTATGCTCAAATGCAAAGCCTATTCAATGTTTACTAACTTCATAATACAGCAAATTGTATCTCCATACTGTACAACTCCTACTCTGTTCATACCACTTAACACTCACCACTTTACTCAACATACAAATAACAATTATGTTCCCTTTCTCACTGTATAGCACATACATCAACACCTGCTCTGTTCTTATTTTTCTCCTGCTACTTTTAAAATCTCTACTTTTTCTAATCTAGCTTACCATTTTTTCGTTCGTTTGTTATCTGTTCACACACTAGGCTGTACATACTCGAATCATCAATTGGACATCAGAGATATTCACTTCTCTTTGCTCTTTTTACTTGAGCATTCTAAATTATCTTCCATATCACACAACAATTTCTATCCATGTAAATAACCTGCTTGCTTTTACCAGTATTTCCAGGTTAACTATACTGAAGAGAACCTGCTCGACTACATTGATCCAAAGAATGATACACTCATGGTCAGACTTGCAGATGGCCATTTGCTCGCCAAGTGTTGCATCATGGTAGCAAGTGACAAGAGGGCCACTATAACCACCAACTGGTCTGAGTTTCGTCGTCGCGCCAATATTCGTGAAGGAGACATCTGTGCATTTCGTTTCAGGATCACTTCAAAGCGCCGCCTGGTTCTCACCGTGCACCGCCTCTAGATGCACAATTGAAGACGCTGCAGCCCCTGTGTCAATATAATCTAATATAATGCACTACTAAGTACTCCTAATTATGCTATATCATGTCATGACCTATGGTCCTCTTTTGTGCACTCTTATATCATGGTTTTCAAGACCTAATACTTATGTTAAAAGCAATGTTATTAGTCAGTCGTTTCATGTCCAGATCCATAATGGGCTTTCTCTTTACAGTGTATATTTCTTTCCCTGCTGATAAGTTTGTTCAATGAAGATACCATCCCAAACGCTAATTAGAATAAAAAGGAGAGTCCAAGGGGCGAATACAACCAGGCAACACCCAGCTCCCCCTCAAGAGGCATGCCCCCAACACCTACTTGTTGCAATCTACACATTAGTCCCGGTTTGAGCGGCTAGGGCGCTGGGCAGGCATTAGTCCCGGTTCAAATGGGACCTTTAGTCTCGGTTTAAGCCACGAACCTGGACTAAAGGGTGCGATGCCCTTTAGTCCCCGATTGTGGCTCCAACTGGGACTAAAGGTTAGACCTTTAATCTCGGTTCGAGCCACGAACCGCGACTAAAGGGGTTGAGGCTTTAGTTTCGGTTTACACCTTTTGTCCTGGTTGGACCCACGAACCGGGACTAAAGGGGTTTTGAAATTTGTTTTTTGTTTTTCCGTTTGTTTTTTGTGTTTAGTTTCTATTTTAAATTTCTTATATCTTTCAGGATATTTGATGTTTTTGAGTAATTCTTTTTGCATTAGATTCAAACTTTTGTCTAGTTTCTGTTTGTGCCATTAGTTTTCAAATTTGAATGATTTAAATATGAATATGTTCAAATTTGCTTCAAACCCTAGATTGTGAATAATTTTAGTTTAAAAATAGTTTTAAATTTAATTCTTTTTGCTCCTAGTCACATGTTAGATTGTTGTCACAATAAGATTTATTTGCTTATTTTTAGAATAACTAATATTACGATTTTAATTAAAATAGTACTGTTTTGCTTATATAGTTGTTTTAGTCCTTTAATTGTTGTTTTCAATTATTTTTAGTTAGTTATTTCTGTAGATTTTAACATGTTGTAGTATGCTTTTGTTAGACAATAGTAGATAAATTTCTATAATTAGTTAATATTAATTTTGCTAAAGTTTTGTATTAAAATAGTTGTTTAGCCTTTAATAATAGTTGATAGAATTAGTTTTTCTATATTAAAAGTAATTCTTTTTGCCACTTTAATAGAATGTGACTCTGGCTTGGTTAACCTTAGTTGTGACTCTAGCTGGGACGGTGCTAGCAGATGTAGTCGACGGTAGGATTGGATGGACACCATGTTATAGTATGCTTCTATTGGACACCATCAAACTCTACCCCCCCCCCCCCCATCCCCATTTCAGTTTTGAAAAAAAAAAGAAAATGATAAAAACTTCAAAAAAATAAAATCCTTCGAGATGTAGTTATGTTACTACATCTACTAGTTAGGAAAATTAAAAATCATAAATTTCGACATTTTTTGCAAAAAGTGTTATGAAAAAGTAAAACAACTATAATTTTTGCATACGATGTCGAAAAAAGCATATAATATATCAAAATGTTCAGCACTAAAATCCGGTTCCGATTTCGACGGCCATAGGCCGTTTGCCAATTTCTAGAATTCTTATATTCTAAAAGGAAAAAAAGTTATCCTCAAATTTAAGTTTTTTTGAATTTCTGGTTAAACTATGGTCAAACTACTTATTCAAGAAATATTAGTTTTACTAATTAATTATTGTTTTTAGAATAATAGTTTCAAACTCAAACGGTGCTTCATGCTCAAGTTCAACTCCTAAGGGTTAATAGGATTGACAGCTTACTATTGTCAGGAAAATAGCAAGTGCAGACTTGGAAACTAGGGAGAATAGAATTCGGAAGTTAAGCGTGCTTAGGCTGGGGTAGTGAGAGGAAGGGTGACCAGCGGGGAAGTTAGACGATTTGGAATGAGTGGTACATACTTAAGCAATGATGATGGGTGATTAGAGATTAAATTATCAAATAATTTAGAAATTTGAAAATAGGGAAAAAATTCAAGAGAAAATTTCAAAAACAATTCAATTTTTTTAAAAATAAATAAATAAATAAAAAACAAATTTCAAAAAAAAATTATTGGTGTTATCAACCGGGACTAAAGGTGGAGCTCCAGAAACCGGCCACGTGGAGCTCCTTTAGTCCCGGTTCGTAAGCAAACCGGGACTAAAGGCCCGTTTTCTATTAGTGCCCGCACAAATAACGCCTTGTAAGTGGATGTCATCAGGTAAAGCCCACTAGTACAATGTTCCCAACAATGTCATCCATGGTGGCCCAAAGGTCAACAAATTCCTGAAAAATGGGCCACTGACCATTGAGAGTGGCTTTTGAGCTTGTGGATCCGTGCATCATCCTCCAGGGCCTCCCCTGCCTTCCAATTCTTTTCTTGTGGACGGGCGCAAAGATGAGAGGTGCAATATCTCACTTGTTTCTATTGAGCCAAGGTGAGTCCCCAAAAGGTGCCAAAGGAGATCGTAGTTGAAACATAGAATAGAGCCATCTCCTTCTCATCACAATTCACAAGGGTTCCTCATGTGGACCCACATTGTTGTTCGATCTTTCATTTGTACCATGGCCATGATAGACAGAGAGCTCTTGTAATTTCTTTCTCATATCTATGTGCGGTTAATGGTTGTATGGAATGCATGGCGGTTTCTCGTCGCAAAAAGAAAAACATAGCGGTTTCAAACAAAATATCAATTCAGTAGTATAACCTTTTTTTTAGAGAGAGAGAGTTCAGTAATATACCACTCTTTTGTGAACCCTGGTGCACACAACATGCCACTACCACTAGTACCGCAATTAAATTGCACGTCCAACTTGAAGTCTGGTTTCCTGGGAATCGGAACAGATCGATGAAAACCAAAGCCTCCCGCCACCTCGGTACGTACCACTGTTGATTTTTATTAATTGACCTGGTGCGTTGCGGAAGACGAACGAAAAGCCTCACCGTCACTACACCACGGTTGTTAATTGAAGGCATTTTTATAAGGGCACTTTATAAATGCCTCAAAATCATGCCTAAAGGTGGCGTTTTAGAAAAATGCCTCGGATTGATGCAGCTTTGAAGGCGTTACAGAAAAGCGCCTTGGTTGATGTTGCTTTGGAGGCACTTTTGGAAAACGCCTTGGATTGTTGCAGATTTGGAGGCGTACTAGCAAAATGCCTTTGATTGATGCAGCGTGGCAGGGCCGGCAGCGGCAAACTGGCCACATATTGCGGCTGATGCGGGTTGCTGTGCTGCTGCAGCGCGACCTTCAGTGTTCAAGCTTGCATGAGTCTCTCTCTCTTGGCCGTCGTCGTTCAATCCGCCGGCGATGAGATTATTGGCGTATCGGAGATGAGCTGCGTAATGAATTTTGATCGGGGGACGTGCTAGTCTGCAGATTCTTTGGAATTTGGTTCGGAAGAATCTGACTACTCCAAAGCTCCAGGGAACTGAAGAATTGTTCACTTGTCTAAGGTGACGTGAAAGTTCCTGGTGGGGACTGGGGACATTAGCAACAGCAGCGGCTGGAGGTTGATGACGACGAAATCTACACCACGTGTTCGGCAGGGCACGCGGTCTGCTCTTCCTGCCTCGACAGCCTCCAGAAGAGGGACAAGTGCCCGGTGTGCTCCGCCACCATCGCCTACGGCCGCTGCCACGCCGTAGACCGTATCCTGCGATCTGCCCGCGTCGACTGCCCCAACTGCAATGTCCAGATGTTCCTCCACGAGAGGGACGAGCACGCCAAGGAGTGCTTGCACGGCGCCATGCTACAGCGCGGAGATGGTGCGTGGTTGCCGGCGGACCGCTTCGTGCTCGTTCTGCCGGAGACAGCCCGTGGCTCAACCACGACCATCACCGTCAGTATAGACGACCGTGGCAGTGAGGCCATAGTCGCTGAGGATGGCAAGAACGACGCCACAGCCGCTGAGAATGATAAGAGCGATAGGACAAGGGCGATGCGCCGTGCGTATGTGCCGCTGTCACAAAGAAGATCCTCGGCGTCAAGATGGACGCAAAGAAGATCATAGCAATGGACTTGACTAAATGAATGCTATAGAGCCATTATGCAACACTATATAAAACCGAGGATAGAGGCTAGATCAATTGCACCATAGTATCTATCCTAGTAGTAACAATATGTATGTATTGTGCGGTTCATGATCTTGCTATACTTGCTGCTACCCAAGTATGTGTGGTCTGTGTTGTCCGTTGATGAACGAGTTAGTAGCTGAAAGTTTTCATTTGGCTGAACTTTAGAAACAAGATTCTGATTTGATGACAGTAGCAATTGCCGCTGTTTATTGGACAGTAAGTCAGTATCGTTCGGAGACAAACCGTATGCATCAGAGAAGTTCCGATTGAAGGTTAATACTTAAATACAATCTTCGAATCGTTCCACATTTCAAGCACGAACTAACCGGTTGGTACGATCTTCGAAGCCGGTCACATTGCACCCTCGAGTTACCACATAGTTCAAAAACAACAATTGACTCCGTTTTGGGCTGGTCAACTGGTTTCAGAAAAGAACTATATATACCATATATAAATAAACAAGGAAAAAACAGAAAAAAAATCCATGGAGGCCCAGCAGCTCCTAATCATGAATTTTTTTTAACACAGTACAAACATAAACGCTCATATATACGAGCATACACTTAACCCTATGAACAAACACACACTTTACCCCTATTAGCACCTCCAAGAGTTTGAGCCGGCATATTATTTGAGATTTTATGGAGTCATCGTAGGAGCCTCGTAGTCAACGGGAATGTCTCCTCCCACTGAATATGCATCTGGTGGACTGAAGATATCACTGTCCATCTAACCATTCAATCACATTCACCTCCTAATTGTTAGAGTTTATGTTTATCTCCACATGTAATCTCAACTCTACTCTATCTCTCTCCCGTAGTAGTTTGAATCTCTTCCTGTAAACCAAATCCTCTTCTTGTATGCCACGACAAGGGCCTCTTCTCGTCTCAATATATACAGACCACGCGGCTCCCTCGAGGAGTAGGAACGCTTCCATAATTCTTACATGGTAATCAGAGCATCCTCTTCCATACACATCTAGCCACAAAAATCAAACCCCAAACACATCGGCGGCGTCATCATATCCTCATCAACAGGAGTCGCCCTCAACCTTGGAGCGCCTCCATCAGAGAAGCTTGCGAGAAGGAATTTCATCCTCTGGAAGACGCAGGTCTTGCCTGCCCTGCGAGGAGCGCAGGAGACAGGACTCTTGGACAATTCCGATGCCGCTCCACCCAAGACCGTGGAGATCACCAAGGCGGACAAGACCTCGGCCATGGAGCCGAACCCGCTGTATGGACAATGGATCGCAAAGGATCAATAGGTCCTCTCATATCTGCTAAACTCTATGACACCAGAAATTCTTGGACAGGTTGTTGGGAAGGAATCCACCTTCGAGCTTTGGACAACCGTGACGACGCTCTTCTCTTCCCAGTCGCAGTCCAGGATCACAAACTTGAGGATTGCAATCACCACAACCAAGAAGGGCTCTATGTCAAGCTCTGCTTTCATGTCGAAGATGAAGAATCTTGCAGACGAGCTAGCTGCTGCTGGCCGTCCGGTGTCAGATCCAGAGATGGTAGACTATATCTTGGCGGGACTAGACCGTGACTATGATCCGGTGGTTGCGGCGATTGGTGTTGTCAAGAATCAGATTATGCCAGATGATCTTTTTGCGCAAATCTCGGCCTTTGGTCAGAGGATGGAGATGCTCGGCGATTCATCATCAGGCAGCTTCCACACTTCTGCTAATGCGGCGTATAGAGGCCGTGGCCAAGCTCGTGGAAGATCCTACCGAAGGCGAGGAGGAAGGGGGCACGATCGTGGCGATCGACAGCCCTCTCCTGCTGGTGGAGGCGGCGGCAACAGAGGACGTTCTCGACAACAACAGCAGCACGGGCGCGATCAACAGCATGACTACCCTGAATGTCAGATCTGTCTTAAACATCATCCAGGGGGTGCACGCACATGTTGGTGGCGCTATGAAGAAAACGACCAGGAGGAGAAGGGGGCACATGCTGTCTCCTACGGCGTGGATACGAATTGGTATGCCGACTCCGGAGCTACAAACCACATTACCGGCGAACTTGACAAGCTGACAATGCGGGAGAGGTACAATGAAGGCGATCAAATTCACACGGCGAGTGGTTCAGGTATGGAGACCACACATATTGGCAGTACGATTGTTAAAAACCCCGTAAAAAATCTACACTTGAAAGATGTCTTACATGTTCCCAAAACATCCAAAAATCTTATTTCTGTTCATAGATTCACCCTTGACAACAATGTTCTTATAGAGTTTTATCCTCATTTTTTCTTGGTTAAGGACCTAGCAATAAGGAGAATCATTCTTAGAGGATGGTGCGTGGGAGATCTCTACCCACTCATATCATCATCATCATCATCATCATCCTGGTTCAACAAACAAGCATATGTCGTCACCAAGCCATCTTCAGCAAAGTGGCATAGTCGTTTAGGTCATCCATCTTCAGTAATTGTTAGTTATATTCTTAGTAAAAATAAACTCTCATATGAGTCCAGTGTTGAGTCAGTTTGTGGTCCCTGTCAACAGGCCAAAAGTCATCAGTTACCCTATCCTATTTCTACCAGTGTATCCAATGCTCCATTACAACTTATATTCTCGGATGTATGGGGGCCAGCCCCCACCTCAGTTGGTAGATTTTCCTATTATGTAAGCTTCATTGATGATTATAGTAAATTTACTTGGATTTACTTATTAAAGAAGCGGTCTGATGTCTTCCAAGTTTTTATTAACTTTCAAAATCTTGTTGAACGCAAACTGAATTCTAAGGTCATTGCTATGCAAACCGACTGGGGTGGTGAGTATGAGAAACTCAACTCCTTCTTTCAAAAACTTGGCATCTCACATCATGTCTCTTGCCCTCATGCTCACCAACAGAATGGAACAGCTGAAAGAAAGCATCGTCATATTGTTGATGTAGGTCTTGCATTACTAGCGAATGCATCTATGTCACTCAAGTTTTGGGATGAAGCCTTCCTAACTGCTACCTATCTCATCAACTTGCTTCCAAGCAAAGTCATTAAGCTTGAGACACCCATCACATGGCTTCTTGGGGTTACACCTAATTACACATCTCTTCGTATCTTTGGTTGCGCGTGTTGCCAAATCTTCGATCCTACAACACACGTAAACTTGCTTTTCGCTCAAAACAGTGTGTCTTCTTAGGCTATAGCCCTATGCATAAAGGGGTAAAATGCCTAGATGTTCCTACCGGCAGGGTCTACATATCTCGCGATGTTGTTTTTGATGAATCCGTGTTCCCTTTTGCATTGCTTCATCCCAATGCAGGTGCTCTTCTCCGCAAAGAAATTCTTCTTGTCCCATCAAATCTTCGAAACTTTGAACATGGGGAAGATAATTGTACTAACCAATATGCTGATGATTCTGCTGTGCCCAGTTCCACTTTTATGCCTGTGCAGGTTGCTGGCGAAAACGGTGGTCAAAACAATCAAAATCATGAAAATTTGGTCCAAAATGATGTATTATTTCATGCTGCACAAGGGGGCGAAGCTGGCGCAGATCCCGGCGCTGATTTGGCGGCGCCTGCCACCCCTGTACGTGTGCAGGGATCAAATCCCGGGGGTGCATCATCCTCGGATCTCGCTCCAGGAGACAGCGGGCCAGGCTCCTGGAGCGGCCACTCCTGCGCTGTCGCGTCACCCGACCACGAGGACAGTCGCGCCAGCGGATCCGCTCCGCGTCGCATGCGCATGCAACTGCCAGCGGCAGATGGGGGATCTTCTGCGCCCACGAGCCCTACGGGTTCCCGAGCGTCCAGTGGCCGGGGGGCCACATCGTGGACCACTGGATCGTCTCTGCATTCTGCCGCACCATCACCTGACGGGTCAGCGGCTGGAGGATCTTCTGCGGATTCTATGCACATGCCTATACAGCAGCCAACAACAGTTTCTTCTCGAGTTATGACCAGGCTACAAAAAGGTATACGTAATCTGAAAATAAGGAAAGATGGCACTATACCATATGGCATGTTATGGAGAACCAACAACATTAAGAGATGCAATTGGTGATTCTAAGTGGAGAAAAGCAATGGATGAAGAGTATTCTGCACTGATGAGGAATAAGACCTGGCATCTTGTGCCTGATCAAAGAGGTAAAAATATCATTGACTGTAAATGGGTGTACAGGATTAAGAAAAAGGCAGATGGCTCCATTGACAGATATAAGGCACGTCTAGTTGCAAAGGGGTTTAAACAACGATATGGCATAGACTATAAAGATACTTTCAGTCCCGTTGTAAAAGCTGCAACTATAAGACTTGTGTTGGCTATTGCTGTGTCTAGAGAATGGAGTCTAAGACAGCTAGATGTACAGAACGCGTTTTTGCATGGTGTTCTAGAAGAGGAGGTGTTCATGAGACAACCACCTGGGTATGAGAATAAGAAGACACCACATTATGTGTGTAAACTTGATAAAGCACTCTATGGCTTGAAACAAGCAGCCAGAGCTTGGTACTCCAGGTTGAGTTCGCAATTAAAATGTTTTGGTTTTATTGCTTCCAAAGCTGATACATCTATGTTTATTTATAACAAGGCAAGAGTAGTAATTTTTGTGCTCATTTATGTGGATGATATTATAGTTGCAAGTTCATCACAAAGTGCTACTAATGCTCTCCTGCATGATTTGAGTTCAGAGTTTGCCTTGAAAGATCTGGGAGACTTGCACTTCTTTCTAGGCATTGAAGTCAAGAAAACTCAAGATGGTATAGTGTTAAGTCAAGAGAAATATGTCAATCAGCTTCTATCCCACATGGGGATGACAAATTGCAAGCTTGTGTCTACACCTTTGTCATCTTCAGAGAAATTGTCAGCATATGAAGGGGAGTTACTTCAAGAGGAAGATAGTACAAAGTATAGAAGTACTGTTGGCGCACTACAATACTTGACACTCACTCATCCAGATATTTCCTTTGCGGTTAACAAGGTTTGCCAATACCTCCATGCACCTACTACTGCACATTGGTCAGCTGTCAAGAGAATTGTAAGATATGTCAAGCATACTATGGGGATAGGACTTCATTTCAGACGTTCTAGTTCCACTCTTGTTAGTGCTTTCTCTGATGCTGACTGGGCAAGTTGCAGTGATGACAGAAAATCAACTGGAGGCTTTACAGTATTTTTTGGTCCTAATCTTGTGTCATGGAGTGCTAGGAAACAGGCCACTGTGTCTAGGTCAAGCACAAAAGCTGAGTACAAGTCTTTGGCCAATGCCACTGCAGAGATTATTTGGATTGAGTCATTATTGGATGAGATGGGAGTTAAACGGAACCGTATATCATGCTTATGGTGTGACAACTTGGGAGCAACTTATCTGTCTGCCAATCCTGTGTTTCATGCAAGAACTAAGCATATAGAGATTGACTTTCATTTTGTGCGAGAAAGGGTGGCAGAAAAAAAACTTGAGATACGGTTCATTCCCTCCAAAGATCAAGTGGCGGATGGATTCACTAAAGCACTTCCAGCAAAACTATTTGAGGAGTTTAAGAGGAATTTGAATGTAGGATAGTTGAGATTAAGGGAGGGTGTTAGAGTTTATGTTTATCTCCAGATGTAATCTCAACTCTACTCTATCTCCCTCCCGTAGTAGTTTGAATCTCTTCCTGTAAACCAAATCCTCTTCTTGTACGCCACGGCGAGGGCCTCTTCTCGTCTCAATATATACAGACCACGCGGCTCTGTCGAAGAGTAGGAACGCTTCTATAATTCTTACACTAATCAGATTGCTTGCCACGTTGGAATTGCCGTCCTTGTATCGAGTGCGGTATGGGTTATGCCTAGGGCCAACCAGCCAGAGAATTGCGACGGCAGCAACAGCACAGTGGGGCTAGGCAGGGCGTGCCGTGTAGGACAACAGCGGTAGGCCAGCAACAGGGCGCACTAACGCAGCGCGGCACTGCAGCAGACGGGCAAGGTTCCGTACGCGGTCCAGGGTAATTGGAACCAACCGATCGGCAGCACTTCAGGTGCTAGTTTTGCCCTTGCTCTACCTCTATACTTTAGGGTTTTTGATTGTGGCGTCGATTCATTAAAGATCAAGAAATACAGGAATTAATTAAATTTTATCATTGTGGCAACGTCAAGTGCTGAAAGGGTTTTTTCTGCAATAAATTTCATGAAGCATAGCCAACCATGCACATGTTCAATTCCTGCTGTTCGTCCATCACATTATTGCAAATTTCAAAAATGCAATTTTGAAATGTGTGATAGTCTTTTCATTATAAGATAGAAGAAGACGATATAGCTACCACAGAACTAGTGTTTCCTCCTCTATCAGCTCCAACATAGATTCCTATCATATCCTAAATTCGCAAAAAAGAAAATCCTACCATATCGTTGGGACGGTGAGGTTAATGTTTCTCGTCATGTAGCGATATTTGGTGTCAGCTGCTTCAGATCTGTTTGGGGGTTCAACAGCAACGACTCTGTCCTTAGGGGCATTTGCACGAAGAATTTATAGCTGTCGTCGAGAAGGTCAAGCCATTTCCGGTAGGTGAGCAATGATAGTGTGGTGCGCCGACGGCTTGTTCTGGCGGTGGTAGTGGTTGTTTTATGGTCTCAGAATCGCTATGTAATTTTTATTTGGTTTGAGGTGATTCGTACTTCCAATGAACTTTTATAATAGGTCTAAATCCTTTCCGGAAAACATGATATTGCTAATATATGCGATTTGAATGTAATAATTGAATTTGATACTTGTGAGAAGTATGAATGTAAGAGCATCTCCAGCCGTTCGGCCCCCCAGGGCGCTAAAAATGGGTGGTCTGGGGGCGAACCGGCGCTAGTTCGCCCCCTGGGGGCGACCTAGCTCCCAGTCACGCCCCCAGGCGCCGCCCCCAGGACGCGAAAAATTTGAACTTGGTCGTTCCCGCTCACAAAAGACGCCACAAGTCGGGCGACCGCAAGCCACAGTTCGGCATACAAAAAATAGAGCGGCAGAAGTTCGCATGCGCATCACTCGACGGGCTCTGCCCCAGGCGTCGGCGGAGTTGGCGTGCGCGGGCTTGGCGGTGACGGAGTAGCCTCTGCGATGGGTGGCGTCGGCGCGGCTTCGGTGCTGCTGGGCGTCGTCACGCGGGCTTGGCGGCGGCGGCGTGTGCGTCGGCGGCCTTGTCGATGGAAACTGGTTCAGGATGAGGCCGCGCTCCGCCAAGTACCACGCCTTGACCACCTCGTCGGTGCTCTGGAGCATGTCCGCCCCGCCCAGCAGGAAAGCCAGGTCGGTGTTTCTCTTCTTCGCGGCGACGTTCGTCCGGAGCAGGTCGAGCTTGACGGCGCTGCTCGACATCAACGCCGACCACCGCGCCTCGGTCTTCTCTTCACGAAGGACGGCCCGGGCCTACGCGTTGGCAAGGCAGTGCTCGATGGACTCCTGCACTCGAGCGGTGGCCGTGTCGGCGTATTTCCCCTTCTTGGCAACTTTGTTGCCGTCCGACCGCCCTTCCGATGCGCCAGGAGTCGGCGCGTCCGGTTTGTAGGTCTCCTTGGCCTTGTCAAGGGTGCGCCGGACTTCCGCCCACTTCTCGCACTTGTCAATGCGCTTGTAGACGTGGAGGTACTTGAATTCGGCGTCGTTGTTGCTCTGCCGGTACAGGGTGAACATGCGCAGCAACTGCGCGGAGGGACAAACAGTTGGCGCGCGTACAAGGCGAAGAGAGGCGGGAGGCCGGCGTGGCATACCTGATCCTCGACGCTGGCGCCGCTCTCCGGGCGAGCCGCGACCTCCTCGACGACCCCATGCCATTTGTTGCACGCCCCCTGGATACATCCCCAATGGTTCGCCATCGCCTTGGAGCCGCGCTGCATGTAGACGCCTTTGAAGTAGGGGTCGACGAGCTTGCGCTCGTCGAACTCGGCCTTGATGCGGTCCCAGTACGTGTCGATGCTCTGGTTTGTGCCGGTCGTCGGGTCGAGGCAGACGACTTTCCATGCTTCGGCGAGGCATTCCTCCTCCTTGGACGCCCACTTGATGCGCGGCTCGCCCGTCCTGGCCGCTCGCTTCTTCTTGCGCCCATTCGCCATAGCAGGCGTTGGCTCCTCCTCCTCCTCCTCGTCGTCCTCCTCCTCCTGCTCCTCCTGCTCGTCCTCGCCGTAGACGTAGCCGAGCTCGCCGTCCATGCCGCCGCTGAGATCCGCCACCTCGTCCTGGGTGACGAACCCGGGAGATGCGGTGACCGCGGCCGAACCTGTCGCGATGATGTCGTCCATGTCGGCCTCGGTCTCGTCGGTGTCGCCGAGGTGCGAGAAGGGGAGCGGGCCACGGCGTAGCGGGGGCGTCGGGGAGGAAGCATAGGCGGGCGGCGAGTAGTTGTATGGAGGGTACTGCACGCCGGCGAAGGCGGGTGAGGGCGTGCGCTGGACCGGGTAGCCATGGGGGAAGGTGACGTTTGGGTTGAACCCACCGTGCGCGTCACCGTCGGCGTAGCCCGGCGAGGGCGATCCCCATGGTTGTGGAGAGCCGACGCCTTGCTGACCCCAGGGCGCGTACTGGGCGTGGCTTCCGGGTGGATTCATCATCCCCGCGCGAGCCACCTCGGCCTCGATTTGGTCCGCCGAGGCAGCCGCAGCCGCGCGCGCCGCGTTGTCGCGGGCCTTCTTCGCGATGGCCCTGTTCCGCCGGTCGGCGGTGACAGCCTCCCGCCGCTGAACATCCGCCCTCCACTCGGCGTTTGACATGCCCGGTGGCTTGGTCGGCGGCGCCCTCGGCTTCCTCTGCTTCGGCTGGGCGACGGAGGCGGTCACGGTTGCCACCGCGCGGGGGGCGACGTACTTCTTCGGTGGCATGGCGGCCGGCTGGGAGGGAGGCGAGCGGGAGGGAGATTGGCGGGAGAAAGGAAGAGTACGGGAGGGAAGTGGGGAAAACGCGGGAAGAAACGACGGGAAGAGGCGCTCGCCTCACCGACAGGGCGGACCCACACGCCCTTTTCGTTTGTGCCGGCGCCCCCAGGAAGCCGGGTTCGGCCTGGATCCGCCGGCACCAGTTTCGCCCCGAGCCGGCGAAAAACGGGATTCTGGGGGCGCGACTGGGCCGTTTTTCCGACGCCAGCGCGGCAAAATCGCCTGGGGAGGGCCTGTTGGGGGCGCGGCTGGAGATGCTCTAATTCCGCAGCACTTTGCATACGTTTACATTTGAATATTATTTTTGTGGTTTAGGAAAAAAAGGCTAACTCCTAGTTTTTTTAGGGGATCTACTCATAGCTAGGTCCACCCTAGTATCAAATCCTAGATCCGTCGATACTCTCAACTTCTCGATGACTCCTTGCGAGGTTTTAGGAGTAAATCTCTCAAGTTTCCTCACAAAAATAGGAATAGAAAAGGAAAAGGAGACACCTAAAAAGACACGGCTCCTTACGACGGTTTGGGACGGTGAGGTTAATGTTTCTCGTCATGTAGCGAGATTTGGTGTCAGCTGCTTCAGATCTGTTCGAGGGTTCAACAGCAACGACTCTGTCCATAGGGGCATTTGCATGAAGAATTTATAGCTGTCGTCGACAAGGTCAAGCCGTTTCCGGTAGGTGAGCAATGACAGTGCGGTGCGCCGACGGCTTGTTCTGGCGGTGGTAGTGGTTGTTTTATGGTCTCGGAATCGCTATATAATTTTTATTTGGTTTGAGGTGATTCATACTTCCAACGAACTTTTATAATAGGTCTAAATCCTTTCCGGAAAAACATGATATTGCTAATATATGCGATTTGAATGTAATAATTGAATTTGATACTTGTGAGAAGTACGAATGTAATCCCGCAGCACTTTGCATACGTTTACATTTGAATATTATTTTTGTGGTTTAGGAAAAAAAAAAGAGGCTAACTCCTAGTTTTTTTTAGGGGATCTACTCATAGCTAGGTCCACCCTAGCGTCAAATCCTAGATCCGTCGATACTCTCAACTTCGCGATGACTCCTTGCGAGGTTTTAGGAGTAAATCTCTCAAGTTTCCACACAAAAATAGGAATAGAAAAGGAAAAAAGAGACACCTAAAAAGACACGGCTCCTTACGACGGTTTCTCGTCCCGAGCGCTGCTTCATATCTCCCCGCTCCCATCGACCATCGTGCTGAGATCAACGCGGCGCGCGGGCAGGGTGGAGAGCTCGCCGGCAAGGGAGCAGCAGTCTTCTCTTCTCCCCTCTTTCCTTGGAGGAGGAGGCCACCGGCTGCAGCGGTCGCGCATGCCCTGCTAGGTCTTGTAGTGGATAGGCCCCGCGAGGCGACCACGTAGTTTCAGGTACGGCTGCATCCCTCTCGATTCGGGACATCTGCCCTTTGATCGCCGGAGTCACGCTGCTACGCTATGCCAGTGCAAACTTTTAGCCCTAATAGATTTCTTCTTTTACCGCTTCTCTGTCAGATTATTACTTGCATATATGCATTGTCGACCGTACCTATTAAGGGAAATCAGCTCAAATACCCTTTTCGCCCAAAACAAGAAAGGCCAAAAAATGTGTTAAATACCCTTTGCAAATTATTACTACTTGTTCTGCTGCTTTTCCTAAAGTAATTGCCATTCCAGCTTAGAAGTCTGTTGTGTTCCATGGCTTTTATCCATGTATCTTGTGGAACAGGTGAACACGCATTCAGATTGTATTGCCCAGTAGGTTTGTGTCTCCGTTGAGTTTGCAAGCAAGCGAGGATATCTTAGAAGTTTGTTGGCGATGGAAGGTCGTAATGCTAATACTAAAAAGAAAAAAGTTGAAGCGGAACGAGAGGGAGAGAGCAGCACAAAGAAACTGAAGGTCACCATGGGGGTGGAGACCCTCGACTGTCCCATCTGCTATGAGCCCCTCAGGCCTCCGCTATTCCAGGTAAATGCAGTACGTGTATGTACATTAACTTTCCTTTAAACTTAAGCTTGTACCCCCTCTGTAAATCCCTCTGTAAACAAATATAAGATCTTTTAGATCACTAAATTTTATATTTCTTTATAGAGGTATTATTTCATCTGTGATAAGAGCTTTTTTTTTTGAGCATATCTGTGATAAGAGCTGAAGATAAAAGAAGAGCTTTGATAAATCAATCACTGGCAAAAAGTGTTTATTATGAAGTCTTACATAATAGCTATGGTAACTGACATAGTAATAAAATGTGTTGTCATGTGGCACTTCAATTCTTTCTTTCTGTCAAGGTTTGTTCTCACGAGGATCTTTTCTATTCCACAGTGCTCTGTAGGGCATTGCATATGCTCATCTTGCCGTGGGAAGCTGGACAAGAAATGCCCTGTGTGCTCTATCAAAACTTCCTTCAAGCGCTGCTTTGCGATGGAACATGTCGTCCAAGAAGCCAAAGTTGCTTGCTCCAATGAAAAGTATGGGTGTGCCGAGGGGGTCATCTACTACCAGAAAGAAGAACACAAGAAGGCATGCCTAAATGCCCCATGCTCCTGCGTGGAGTCCGGTTGTGGGCTTGTGGCTTCGCTGGACCAACAAAGGTGCTCCTAGACCATTTCATCATCCAGCACAAGTGTATGTCTACAATCCTCCCAGACTCCGGCATGGTGTCACTTCGCTTACAGCCGGGGTTACATGTTTTGCGATGCACCGAGACCAGCTACTTTCTCTTGCTCAACATGTCATCAGAGCCTCTTGGATATGCCATCTCAGTCACCTGCGTACAACCAAACGTTACGGAACCCAAGTTCAAATGTAATATGGAATATGACTGCATAATGACCGGCTGCCGTGAAAGTATAAATTGCCACGTAAGAAGCTCTTCACTCTCTGATGGGCTACCGATAGTGTACGACTTAATAATTCCCAAGGGAAAGATTTCTGATGATCCAAATGGTATCATGCTCGAAGCCACCATTCTCAGCAGATCATGTCTTCGAGGAAAGGGTTCGACTCCTGATATTCAACGAACGTTATATATTAAAACTGCTAATACTGCTGTTGCTGCCGCTATCGCTGCTGCTGCTGCTGATGATGATGACGACGATGATTATGATGTTGATGATGAGGACGACGACGACGATGACGATGATGATGACGATGACGATGATGATGATGATGACGACGAGGACGACGACGACGACGACGACGATGACGACAACAACGATGACGATGATGATGATGATTCTTCAAGCTCATCGTCGTCATCTTCATCGGCACTGTCGGAGTCTCGACAAGGAGGAGAAGGAGTAGGAGGCGGGCGGGGACGAGGGCGAGGGCGAGGACGTGGGACAGGAATAGGATGGGGACGAGGACGATAAGGGGGAAAGGGCCTGACTTCTACTCTTTGAAAAAGCCCTGTTCTTGCTAGTTCTCATAATACTGATGATGATTATGATAGACAAGTCTTAGCAGATCCCGTCTTCGACGAAAGGACCCGACTGCTGCTCTTCAATGAAGGCTTTGTTCTTCTGATATATAGACCTTTAAGTTTAGATTGGACTGGCCATGCTCTTTAGTGTGGACTGGCTGTTATTATATATGGTTTTCACCGTTCTGTTTCTGGGATATATAAGTCGAGGGTCTTTATAGTCCTATAAGTATTGCAGTTGTAGAGCATGGCTGCGGCTCCTTTAACACATTAAAGGGCAGCGTATGGTGACGCATGTTCAAGGGTAACCTTTTGGATGACGCAAATCCAAAATAGATAAAAATGTTATCGTAAGTTAAAAAACATCATAGTTGATTCAACAATGTTCCTACTACAAAATAGTTTAGTAGGTTTATGTTACTTCCTCTGTTCCATAATTCTTGTCATGGTTTTAATTCAAACCTGAACTGAAACCTCAACCAGAATATGGAACGGAGGGGCTATGTCAGTAAATTTCTCGGCATTACACACCTTTTGCAGTTATTTGGTTTTAGACTCCTGCACACATGGAATGGCTTCTCTTTAATTTTTGTGTTTTTCCTGGATCGCAAGGTGCCCAATCAGATGTCTGATCGTCTTAAAAAAGAAACAAAATCCTAAGGTAACTTCAGATGAAAGAAATGGTTTGATTTGTGATGGTGCCCAAGCGCAAAGGTTTTTGTTGAGGGTAATTTCAGATGAGTCTCAAGATATGTCAGACTTTTTGGTACCACGGTTGTTTCAGTGAAGTTTCTTCTGTTTCGCCGTTTTTGCTGCCACAGTGTGATTGTACTTTTGCTGATGCAATAGGAAAATGGTGTGTTAGTGCTGCTGCATGGCATTTTGCTAGCTCATTTGCAAGCCAGTCGACATTGAACCACCTTGCAGCAATTTTGTCTGCATTGGTAGCAGCATACATCTACACTTTGCTCTTTGCCTATGCGGTTGCAGGTATCAGCAGTGTAGCAATATAAAGTATCAGAGATCGATTAATTGGATGCCACTTGCCTTATCCAAGCATTCAAAGAAAGAAGTAATTTCCACACTGAATCTGGTAGTGGCCAATCAGATGTTTGAAAATGTGCAACTATGAAGCCCTACGGAATTATGTAATTCCAGGTAGTAGTTAACTTCTTGGTGGTTGCTCTCTGCTCCTTCGTCTCTTGATTTGTTGAACTTGATAAGTCTAGCTATAATAGTGTCTGTTTGTGAGGTGATAACTTTGCTGAGTGCAAGATTCATGCAGCTTATTCTGTGAATCAGTTTTATGCAGATCTATTGTCGAGCCTATTCTATATAGTACTGACAGAATGGGTCTGGTACTATGATAAGGTATCTAATGGGTAAAATTATACTAATAAGCTGGTATAGAAATCACACTGACCACATAAACTGCAGACATATAGAACGATTCATTCGCGGCCAGACTGCGGTACATAAACGGCAGCTTCCTGCGTCAAGGATGAAATGCAAATGTTTGTCGAGCTTCTACAGCTAGAACATAGTGTGGATCAGCAAGGATTGACGGAGCAAGAGCCTCGTGAATCTAGCGCACGACACAAATGAATGGCATGATGTGGTAACCAATAATCCAGACATATCATCAATGAACACTCATTCATTTGGGTCCGCGCAGACAAAAAACATGGTCCAGCGTGCCAACCAAAACGGACGGCTGTCCATTTTCATGTCCGCTTCGACCCATTTTCAGCCAAAATTTGGTTTGGATTTGGGTCCGCGGGAACACGCCACAGACTCCCGCAGTGTCCTCCGCATGTGCTTCCCTGGCTCGACTGTCGATGGCACACCATTTTCATTCCCACCTTTTCTCTCTCCCAAAACCTCTCTCCCTCCCGCCCTATAGCCATGGCCGACGAACCCGCCCCTATCCCTGATGTGCCTGCCTGCGTTGTTGCCCAGAAGAAGCCGAAGAAGGAGATCACCCTGGAGCACGGGGTGTCCAAGATGCGAAGCGGGCCAACCAGAGAAGGAAGGAGAAGAAAAAGAAGACGCCACCACCGCTCATGCGGACACCGAGGCCATCGCGGCCAAGGCCGCACAAACCACCACTAGTAGAAAACAGGACTTTGGTTTGGGCAGGGCAAGCCCATTAGTCCCGGTTCAGTCACGAACCGGGACTCATGGGGGCATTCGTCCCGGTTCTTTAGCCCAGGGGGCCGCCCGGGGCCTCGTGGGCATTGGTCCCGGTTCGTATGGACCCATTTGTCTCGGTTCTAGGCACGAACCGGGACCAATGGGCCTCGCTCTTGGCCCACAAACATTGGTCCCGGTTCTTGGCTCGAACCGGGACAGAAGGCTGGGCTTTAGTCCCGGTTCCAGCCACGAACCGGGACAAATGAGTTGCCTATATATACCCCGTCGCCGCGGCAGAGCACTCCACAGTGCTCTGTTTTTTCTGGCTGGCGAGGAGAGGGCATTTGGGTGCTCTAGTTTACCTCCTATGCACATGAGGTGTTCGATGAAATGCCCGAGCCATGCTAGTTAAGCTTTCTCCTCTCGAAACTCGACCTCCAAGCTCCATTTTCCCCGAGATTTATCTAGGTTTAGCGGTCCGTCACGTCCTGTCTCCGACTTCACCGCCGTCGATCGCCCACGCCGATCTCGTCGCCTGCACCACCGTGGTGAGCCTCTTGTTCTTATCTTCTTCTGAAAGAAAAAAATTCTTACTTTAGATAAATACTTGTCTAATTTTCTTACTTTTATTATTGCTTGTTATTATATAGTGCGATGGTTTTGGTATCCGCCCCCGTCGGCCCTCGTCCTGGCTATGATTCGGATGTGGTATATATTATATTTTATAACTATTTGGTTCATTTATTGTTTATGACAATTATGCCCATCAAGTTGACATAGATTTTATTTATGTAGGAGGTAGTTGAACCGGAAATTCTAACCGACCCTATTGTCAAGAGGTTAAATTTAGTTGAAGAAGAAAACAATTACTTGAAGCAAAAAATAAAAAAAATTGAGGAGGAGAAGATGATATTGGAGTTGCATGTTGCGGATGTCGTCGATGATCACAAGATCAAGATGGATGCAAGATTGGAAAGATTAGAAAATATGCCATTCATACCGAGGCTTGGTATCATTATGCCGTTGGATCAATTTTTACCTTGGTTGTGATTATGATCGCATTTGTTGTTGCATTGAAAGGTTTTATATAGTTTCAATATATGGTTTAACTAGATGCTCTGGAGAGCTATATGTTGTTCAATGAAAACTATGTATGTACTTTGTTTTTAATTTGATGACGAACTTCTATTAATTAGGTCACTTGTCTATTCATAAGAGCTATATGTACTAAATTAATGATGTGGCTTTGAATGGTGCATTTTGAACACAGAAAAACTATGGAGTTCAAACAAGTTAAAAAATGAAATCCCTTTGTAACAGACGAGTTTCCGTATGAAACCCTCATACTTCAAAAAAGATTGTCCGTTTTGTACACGAAGTGCATCCAGTTTTTGTCGTAACCCTCTCTACTTTCTTGCACATGCTATGTGGGTGAAATGATGATACCGTGTCAACTTTCAACCTTTTCAGAGTTCATTTGTAGTGCTTTTCAATTTCAGGGTCTTATAGCTCAAAATAATCAATAAATGCATGAAAAATAACAAATGAAGTCAAAAAGGGTTGAAATTGATGATGTGGCATTGAATGGTGAATTTTCAACACAGAAAAAGTATGGAGTTCAAATAAGTTCAAAAAAATGAAATCCCTTTGTAACAGACGAGTTTCCGTATGAAACCCTGATATTTCAAAAGAGATTGTCCGTTTTGTACACGAAGTGCATCCAGTTTTTGTCGTAAGCCTCTCTACTTTCTTGCACATGCTATGTGTGTGAAATGATGATACCATGCTAACTTTCAACCTTTTCAGAGTTTATTTGTAGTGCTTTTCAATTTCAGGGTATTATAGCTGAAAAAAATCAATAAATGTATGAAAAATAACAAATGAAGTCAGAAATGGTTGAAATTGATGATGTGGCTTTGAATGGTGCATTTTGAACACAGAAAAAATATGGAGTTCAAATAAGTTAAAAAAATGAAATCCCTTTGTAACAGACGAGTTTCCGTATGAAACTCTGATATTTCAAAAGAGATTGTCCGTTTTGTACACGAAGTGCATCCAGTTTTTGCCGTAAGCCTCTCTACTTTCTTGCACATGCTATGTGTGTGAAATGATGATACCATGCCAACTTTCAACCTTTTCAGGGTTCATTTGTAGTGATTTTCAATTTCAGGGTCTTATAGCTCAAAATAATCAGTAAATGCATGAAAATAACAAATGAAGTCAGAAAGTGTTGAAAATTGATGATGTGGCTTTGAATTGTTCATTTTGAACACAGAAAAGTATGGAGTTCAAATAAGTTCAAAAAAATGAAATCCCTTTGTAACAGATGAGTTTCCGTATGAAACCCTGATACTTCGAAAGAGATTGTCCGTTTTGTACACGAAGTGCATCCAGTTTTTGCCGTAAGCCTCTCTACTTTCTTGCACATGCTATGTGTGTGAAATGATGATACCATGCCAACTTTCAACCTTTTCAGAGTTTATTTGTAGTGCTTTTCAATTTCAGGGTCTTATAGCTGAAAAAAATCAGTAAATGCATGAAAAATAACAAATGAAGTTAGAAAGGGTTGAAAATTGATGATGTGGCTTTGAATGATGCATTTTGAACACAGAAAAAGTATAGAGTTCAAATAAGTTCAAAAAAATGAAATCCCTTTGTAATAGACGAGTTTCCGTATGAAACCCTGATACTTTGAAAGAGATTGTCCATTTTGTACACGAAGTGCATCCAGTTTTTGCCGTAAGACTCTACTTTCTTACACATGCTATGTGGGGGAAATGATGATATCATGCCAACTTTTAACCTTTTCAGAGTTCATTTGAAATGATTTTCAATTTTAGGGTATTATAGCTCAAAATAATTAGTAAATACATGAAAATTTAATAGCAAAAAGAATTATCATAAAATAAAATAAATAAGTAATTTGAAACAAAATAATATAAACTTTAATAAAAAATATAAGTAGAAACAAAATAAAATAAAATAAAATAGACTTTAATAGCATAAATAAAATTTATGAAACTAAAATTATCAAAGTATTTTCTGTTCAAAACATTATAAGCAACCTGTAAAATTTATGAAACTAAAATTATATAAAATTGATGCAACTAAAATTATCAAAGTATTTTCTATTCAAAATCATTAAAAGAAAAAAATCATAAAGAACTTTTTTGTTAGAAATTTTAATAGCAAAAAGAATTATCATAAAATAAAATAAATAAGTATTTAGAAACAAAATAAAATAAAATAAATAAGTATTTTGTTGTAAGTAGAAACAAAACAAAAAATAAAGCAAAAAATAAAACAAAAAAATGAGAAAAAATAAAATACTTGCCACCTACTGGGCCACCACGGCCTGAATACGACTAGAAACCCATCCATGGGCCAGGATTCAGCCCGCAGAAGGCCCAATAGACCCATCAGGCATAGCAATCGCAATTAGATCCGTAAGCCTGCAATGGAGAGGAGCTCGAGAGGGGTGCGGCAGTGGGGATTATAAACCACTGCGCACCCCTCTCAACTAGCGAGGTGGGACTAAACTCCCACCACCACCCCGCTGTGCAAGGCCTTTGATTTCCGGTTCGTGGCACCAACCGAAACCAATGCCCCCCTTTAGTCCCAGTTGGTGCCACCAACCGAGACCAATGGCCGCCGCTTCCCGCCCTTTGGGCTGTTGAAAAGAGACAGTTTAAGAGAAGTAAAAGTTGAATATGCAAACTATTGATGTAAAAGTTCTCCTGTCATCTCCTTTTTGAACCTATTTGATTATAATTCTAATTCAACCCTCCTTTTTCAAGAGAAGAACTTTGTAAGTATCATATACAGAAAAGAAAAAAAGTATGTTTTTATAACAGATCGATCAAGCTAATTGCCTACTACTCTCGAAACAGGCTCACACCCTGCTTTATAGATAAAACAAAACCAAAGTACACGGACAAACAATGCAAGGTAATGGGTTGGCCTCTTACAAAGTAGATCCTGAGATAACTAGACAACATAAAGGCACGTGACTACGTTGCCGAAAAATAACACAGGTAGGCCAACATACAACACCCTAGGAGACCGAAGCTCCACGAGCTGTTGAGTCTGAGATGGACGAGGGTCATCACCTGGAATCGTGACAGGGAGAGGAGAACCGCAACGTCGTCCTGAAGAGGAGAGTGGCACCCGCGGGCGTCACCGCCATCGGCGCCAAAGCAAGGAGCTTTTGCCCGACAGCTTACATGTGACACCACGCGGCACACAGGAAAACTGCGACAAGCACAGCCTCCAGATCCGGGTCTGAACGACGCCACTACCAAAGGAGAGCACTAGCCTAAATCACCCGCCGCTACACCCCTTACCACCCACATGACCAAAAGGTGTACCTAGGAATTCAGCGTTGGACCTCGACGGCTCAAGCACAACCTACATGAGTATCAGCGGCACTAGACGCATCAAACGTGGTTCATGAGCCATTGTTTGTACAGTTCTGTCCTGAATCTAGAAGACGGGCCAAAAGTGTTCCAATTGCTGAGGACAACATAGCTGTTTACACAAGAGTTGTTCCCCTCTCTCCGGATCTAACTTACAGGTTGTTTTGTCAGGGACTGGCGTGTTCTCTTTCCTACTAATCTCCCTCCCCTTGATTTTCATTGTTCCCCTCTCTCCATAAGGATATATAGCTACCGAATGAAAGATGTCCAACACAAGAGTCTACTTTTTTGTGAGGGAAAACTCTGGTGGGTTCTATACATTAACTGCGATGTTCATAGGACAGCTTACATATCATGTGGAATCAAGCCGAACATGGCTGCCAACACTAAGTTCTAGAGCATACTTGGCTAATTTATCTGAAGCATGATTACTTCTCTCTTCATGCACAAAGGTGAATTCATCGAACTTCTTAGCTCGTTCTGTGATCTCCGCATGGGTACCTCCTGTTCTTTCATGCACAAAGCTGACTCTAAACCGGACTCATTTTCAACCACTAATTAATATGTATTCGGGTTTGTTTAGGATACATCTATATGTGCCCTAGTTATTGCACGTATAAATGACTCAATCAGATATGAAAAGAAAAAGAATAGAAAAAAATACATGCACGAATCTCCAGATAAAGTCAATGATTTAGGACTTAGATGTACAATAATTAGGACTCATGCAGATGTGCTTTAGCAAATCCGTATTCTTAACATTAAGTAGCATGCAATCAAGCGAGTGGTGCCTTCCATCGGTTTTTTGAAATTCTACTTTAAACATTTATGCACATAGTTTTTTAATTCCTTTTTACTTTTTAAATATTTATAAGTTTCTTAAAAAATTATTGACATTTCTTAAAATCCGAGTTAAAAAACCGACAACAATTTTGTAAACACATGCACATTTTTTATCTTCAGAGCATCTCTTTAAATCTGTGGACATCTTTCAAATGTACAAATATCTTAAAAATTCTTGAACATTACCTGGTTTAGCATTCATAACAATCCACTAGACCTAACGTGATGCTACTTCCCATGATCAAACCGGCGACTATTTCTTGACGACCATAAATTAAAATGGACGGATTCAAAGATTCTATGCATGGATGTACCTTACTGACGTGTCAAGGTTTCTTCACCACCTGACCTTAAAATGGACGGATTCAAAGATTTTATGCATGGATGTACCTTACTGACGTGTCAAGGTTTCTTCGCCACCTGACCATCAGATGCCGCCTATCGATGTGCGTCGCCGACGTTAAGGACCAGGTGAAGTACATGATCACTCGTAGTATGATTCAAGGAACGTGTCTGTGCGTACATACATATATCTCTGGATTGGCCCTCAAGCCATGGCACGGCCAACCGCATGTGAAGACTATATAAACAAACGATGATGAGAATATGCGCCCACATCACCACACAACCATCAAGCACAAATCAATATAGACCGTACTCATCAGCTTGCGAGTTGCGAGCTCCAGTTTTTTGGATCAACTCCAGATCATAAGTTGTGAAGTTTGGAGAGCACACGGCCCTAGATATGGCTCCGGCTCGAGTTGTTGTGGTGGTGCTGCTGGCGGTCAGCTCTGCGCTGCTGTCTGTGGCTGCTGACACCACAAATACTCCATCCCCACAACTGTTTGTCTCAAATTAATTTTTTTCATATGTACGAAAATGTAGAATGAAAACGAAAACAAACATATAAGAAAAAACAAAGGAAAAAATGAAGAAGGTGAAGGAAATATGCCCTAGAGGCAATAATAAGGTTATTATTTATTTCATTATATCATGATAAATGTTTATTATTCATTCTAGAATTATATTAACCGGAAACATAATGCATGTGTGAATGCATAGACAAACAGAGTGTCACTAGTATGCCTCTACTTGACTAGCTCGTTGATCAAAGATGGTTAAGTTTCCTAACCATTGACATGGGTTGTCATTTGATTAACGGGATCACATCATTAGAAGAATGATGTGATTGACTTGACCCATTCCGTTAGCTTAGCACTTGATCGTTTAGTTTGTTGCTATTGCTTTCTTCATGACTTATACATGTTCCTATGACTATTTATGCAACTCCTGTTTACCGGAGGAACACTTTGTGTGCTACCAAACGTCACAACGTAACTGGATGATTATAAAGGTGCTCTACAGGTGTCTCCAAAGGTACTTGCTGGGTTGGCGTATTTCAAGATTAGAATTTGTCACTCCGATTGTCAGAAAGGTATCTCTGGGCCCTGTCGATAATGCACATCACTTAAGCCTTGCAAGCATTGCAACTAATGAGTTAGTTGCGGGATGATGTATTACGGAACAAGTAAAGAGACTTGCCGGTAACGAGATTGAACTAGGTATTGAGATACCAACGATCGAATCTCGGGCAAGTAACATACCGATGACAAAGGGAACAACGTATGTTGTTATGCGGTTTGACCGATAAAGATCTTCGTAGAATATGTAGGAGCCAATATGAGCATCCAGGTTCCGCTATTGGTTATTGACCGGAGACGTGTCTCGGTCATGTCTACATAGTTCTCGAACCCGTAGGGTCCGCACGCTTAACGTTTCGATGACGGTTATATTATGAGTTTATGAGTTTTGATGTACCGAAGGTTGTTCGGAGTCCCGGATGTGATCACAGACATGACGAGGAGTCTCGAAATGGTCGAGACATGAAGATTGATATATTGGACGACTATATTCGGGCACCGGAATGGTTCTGGGGGTTATCGGATATATACCGGAGTACCGGGGGTTACCGGAACCCCCCCGGGGGTTATTGGGCCTCATGGGCCCAAAGTGGTGGAAGAGGAGAGGTAGCAGGAGGTGGCGCGCGGCCCCCCTTTGCCCCAATCCGAATTGGGAAAGGGGAGGGGGCACGGCCCCCCTTCTCCTTCCTTCTCTCCACCTCCTCCTTCCCCCTTCTCCTAGTTGGAATAGGAAAGGGGGGCAAAACCTACTTGGAGTAGGATTGCCCCCCCTTGGGCGCGCCTCCTCCTCTTGGATGGCCCCCTCCTCCTCCCCCCTTTATATACGGAGGAGGGGGCACCCCATAGACACAACAATTGATCAAGTTGATCTTTTAGCCGTGTGCGGTGCCCCCTCCACCATAGTCCACCTCGACAATACTATAGCAGTGCTTAGGCGAAGCCCTATGTTGGTTGAACATCAACATCGTCACCACGCCATCGTGCTGACGAAACTCTCCCTCAACACTCGGCTGGATCGGAGTTCGAGGGACATCATCGGGCTGAACGTGTGCTGAACTCGGAGGTGTCGTGCGTTCGGTACTTGATCGGTCAGATCGTGAAGATGTACGACTACATCAACTGCGTTGTGCTAACGCTTCCGCTTTCGGTCTATGAGGGTACGTAGACAACACTCTCCCCTCTCGTTGCTATGCATCACCATGATCTTGCGTGTGCGTAGGAATTTTTTTGAAATTACTACGTTCCCAACAGAAGGAACCGCGGCGAAGCAAGTCTTTTTAAGGTAGTTCTTTGTTAAAGTGAGGGGGGCGTCCGGAGCACCCCCCCGGGCCCTCTCGCTCGACCAAAACTCTCGAGGACACCCAAACCCTAGAAAAAAAACGATGTCGATCCCCTACCCCTCCCACCGCGCCCCTACCCGATCGACAAACTCTCTTGAGGCCACCCAAATTTACCAAATTAAAAAAGCGTTGTCGTCGAGGCCACCCTGAACCCTTGAAGCATTGTTGAGGCCATCCCAAACCCTTGAAGCGTTGCCGAGGCCACGCCAAACCCTAGAGAAGCGTCAAGGCCAGGCCACTAATATGATTCCTTATTGTGCTTAGCTAGCTAGTTCAACGTTTGCCACTAATATATCCATCTGTCATGTTTGAATAATAATTGCCATGTTATAAATATTTGCAGAAACTATGGATCCGCACCCCCGAGACGAAGCAAAAGAAGCGGTGTTGGGGGAGATAATCGCACACGGAAGTGATGCCGTCTTGTCGTTTCTCAACGACACATGCACCGATGGTCTGGAAAGACAGGATGAAGAAGCAGGCTACGACGATGATCAAACAATGAAGGAGAAAGGACACCATGATGATGGCTCCGGTGACCAAATGGAGGGGGAAGGACACCGTGATGATGGCTCCGGTGACCGAATGGAGGGGGAAGAACACCGTGATGACGGCTCCGGTGACCGAACGTAGTCCGGCCAGGTATATATATTAATTAATTAAGCATGTGCTAACTATAGCTAATTGATGCATTAATTGTTTTTCATATGTACACATATTAACTCTCTTTTTTTCTTCTTTTCTAGCCCTCCGGATCGAGCAACACTTCGGTAACGAGACGAGGCCCGAAGAGAAAGTTGCGCGCAGATGAAAGGTACACGATCATCAAAATTGATCGCGGTGGCCAACCGATTGAACCCCTCCAGACCAAGCAAAAATTTAATGCTCAGTGCGGGGTTCTAGTTAGGGATATGATCCCGATCAGCATCGAGCAATGGTTGAAGCCTAAGGACAAAGACTCTTAGGTGTCTTATGTCAACGATAGGCAGAGAGCTGATCTTTGGACTGCGCTACAGGAAAATTTCACCTTCCCGCCAGAGGAGAATCCGGTTAAAAAGCCAATGATCAAGGCTTATGCTCTTAAGAAGATGGCTGAGCTATTCAGGAGGTGGAAGAATGAGCTGAAATCATCGTTTGTCAACCAAGACAAGACTACAGAATTCATCGGCCGATTTGAGAAGATCAAAGATCAGTGGCCCGCATTTGTCACCAAAAAGAAATCTGAGAGAGCAGCGAAGATGTCAGCGACAAACAAGAAAAATGCTGCAAAGAAGAAGCATCACCATCGCACGGGGTCAGGTGGCTACCTGAAAGCCTGGCCGTTGTGGGACAAGGCTGAGAATGACCTCATTGATAAAGGGATCGAACTGGAGACGCGACGCTGGCCAGACCATTGCAGGACTTGGTTCTTCGGGGTTGGGGGAAAATTGGACCCTGTAACAGGAAAGTGCGTTTGGACCAATGAGCAGCTGAACACACCCATCGAGAAGCTTCAGGAGTATATAGAAAAGGCGCAGCAAGGGGCGTTCGTTCCGGACAGAGAGAACGACGAGCTCACAGAGGCCCTCGGAAATCCTGAGCACCCCGGACGGACACGAGGCACGCCAGGCTCCCTTTCGTGGAAGGCTGGATTTCCCGACGCAGGCGGTTACAAACGCCAGGAGAGGAAGAAGAAAAAGGAGTTGACCCAACAACAGGCGCTGCACGCAAGGGTACAAGCGCTAGAGGAACGAGACACAGTTCGTAGCACGCTAACTGCCGAAGCTACACCCGAAGCTACCCCGCCATCTCAACGGAGAAGCAGCGTGGCTTCCACGGAGCTGCTTCAGGGGCCTGTCTTCACGGCTCCTGCTAGCTACCCCGTGGATGCTATCATGGAGTCTCATCATTGCCTTCTTATGACGCAGTGGATGGAATTGAAAGTCAAGGCGGCTGTTGGCTCTGTTGCACCTCCTGAACCTGGCGCAACTTTTCACTGCCGGCCGATTCCATAAGGATATGCTAGGGTGATGGTGGATGAAATCACAGAAGGATTTGAGGACCTCCAGCTTGACCACCCTACGGGTGACGGGGAGACTCGGCTGGGTTCTTGTCTAAAGACTCCATGCTTATGGCGAAAGGAGCTTATCAACCTTCTGAACTGGACGCCTCCTCCTCCTCCTCCTCCTCCGGTGAGTCAAGGCACTCCGCCTCCTCCATCGCCTCCTCCTCCGGTGAATGATCAGGGCACTTAGCCTCCTTCTCCGACGCGTGGCGGCACTCCGCCTCCTTCTCCGCCTGCGCCGGCGCGCCCGAGCAGCCACCAGCCTCCTCCTTCTCCGCCTCGCCAGCAAGGGCGGAAGAGACCCACCGCCGCCCGGCTGCTCCGGCGCATCGTATTCCTTCTCCTCCGCCTCGTAAGCAAGCACGAAAGAAGACAGCCGCAGCCGCTCCGTCTGCTCCGGCGTCTAGCAGTACAACCATAGGCTGGAGGCAATACAGATACGGTCCACCTCTCAAGCCTCTAGAGAAGTTACCGTATGAGAGGACCGTGGAAGAAAACAAGAAGATCGTGGAAAAAGAAGTGAAGGACTTCTTTGAAGGGATGAAAGCAAAGAGACATCCACCTCCGGAGGAGAAGGTAGATCCGGTGAAAGCAAAGCCATTTATAATGCTTCATTATCATTTTGATTGACATCTATTTCTCGTAAAGTGTTTGTGACATGAACAAGGGAATGATTATTGTGGATACTATGTGTGCGAGTTCATCTACAACGCGACTTGCAAAGATAAGCGGGGCTACTCTAAAAGATAATTTGATGTGTGTAAGCAATAATATTCACAATTTCATTTTATTACACCATCATTTCTGTTGAGTTTCATTCATATATATGCATTAACCCTCTTCTTCAAATTAGACGTGGGAGATGCGGAATGAATTCCTACCAGAAGATCGCATGGAAGCAATTCAAGAGGAATTAGCGGGATTCTTTCTTGACCACGTCATCCATAAAGCCGAAGAATACCATGTGGAACTTGATTTCAGATGCTAGGGGATTGTAAGAGATCTTATATATTGTATATGTATGTAGCCAGTAGCGTCCAATAGATAATACGAAAACTTGTTGTTCGACCAATTTCTCGGAGAAGGAGGGGTCGATCACTTCTCTCGGTATGCATGACGAACTTCTGTACTTAATGGTTTCCTTCATTTTCTTACTAGCTAGCGTGTCAAGGGCCTCTCTATACATACAGTATGTAGCATCCACCAAGCATGAAGATAAGAGAGGACACTTCTCTTTATTAATTAATTAGCTACCTAACACAATATATGAAACACCTTAATTAACCATACAAAAACCCCAAATCTACCCCCCTTTCAGAAAAAAAACAAAAATCCTAACCCCTGAACAGCTGACGCGTGGATGCCTATTGGTCCCGGTTGGTGCCACCAACCAAAACTAAAGGGCCACCTGCCTGGGCTCGCATTACCGGCCACGTGGAGGCCCATCTATCCCGGTTCGTGTAAGAACCGGGACTAAAGGCCTAACCATTAGTAACGACCCTTTAGTCCCAGTTCCCTAACCGGGACAGATGGGCTTTATGAACCGGGACAAATGACTTTTTTTCTACTAGTGCACACTCCTCATGCTTAGGAGTGAGCACTTTCAAACCAAAACCGAATTGAACCGTTAACCGAAATATAGGCTTACTCGGTTTTTGGTTATTCAGTTCGGTTTAAAAAATAGACACAATTTGTTGTTCTTTTCAAAGTTGATTTTCAGTTGACAAAAACCGTAGTGAAGTAACCGAATTGTGAGTCTGGTACTCTCATTTCTCTCCTGCGCAAGCACAACAGGCTAGCTGATTAGTCTAAGTCTCTAGCTAGCTAGTGTGCAATTGTACATAGATTCAAGCAAGCACAAGCACGATTTATAGGATCTCGATTGCATGCAAATACTAATTGGCAACTACATTTTTTTAGATGGATTGGTGGCTATGCCTGTACAGAGTTTAACAAAACGTTAGATGATACGCTGCTTTTGATGGTGCACACATATTTCGGTTTTGCGGTTAACCAAACAAACTGAACCAATAAATTTCGTTTAATAAGGTTCGGTGGCAATTTTTAGTGTGATTATTTCGGTTGTTATTTTACATAAACCAAATCTCTAGAAACCCTACTAAGCCAAATGAATTAACCATATAAACCAAACACCCACCCCTACTCATGCCAGGGTACCATGAACCGGTCCTTCTCGCCACCGCTGCTATTGCAACCCGCACGGGTTCGTCGGTGGCCTGCTTGCCCAGGCTACTGGAATCGCCGCACATGTCAACAACGTTGACCGCCACGGACACCAAGGAAATGGAGATCATGGGGGTTGGCTTGAACAAGATGACCCCAGAAAGAGCTTGGTTTGAGGGGAAGCAAAAGCTCATGACGGAGCGAGATGCTTGATTATATTGTTTGTTTTTCATGAACTATGGGCACGCGTGAGACTCATGGGATTCTTTTTGGCGCAATGTTGTATGCAGGCATGGCATATAATACTATGCAAAAGGTGCTATATTTTGCTAAATATATATGCTATGTTTGATGATAAGATGTCAAATATTGATTATTGGAAGAAAAAAAATAGATGGGGCAGGCCAAATGGGCCGTCCTGTTGGGTGCTGCGACCCCGGGAGGGCAGCCATGTGGTCGGATGCCTCCGTTTCGCTAACCAAACAGACAAAATGCAAAAAAATAAAATCCGTCCGTTTGGATTGGCCCGTTGGAGTTGGCCTCACATCACGTCCCAGAGGCCTCAACTACCTCCCCGGTCTGACCTGCGATGGTGGACAGCTTAGGCCCTGACCTGAACATCACCTTGACTGCAGGGCATGCCCCCTAGCATGACGCTCATCGACATCCTCCAACGAGATGCAAAAATCTTGCGCCAGTACACACACATCTGCACATCCATGGAGGCCATGGGGCAACACATTGAAACCCTCGAGCGTGAGCTCGCCAATCTCCATTGTGTCCTGTGCCGCTCCGAGCAGGTCACAAAATTCGTCGCCATCACCAGGATTCCAGTGCCAACGAGGGTGGCTGAAGGTGCGGGGTGGTTGGGAGGGGGAGTTTCTATTTTCTCGGTCACCAGGACGAGGGTGGCCTGTGGCATGGGTCTGACAACGGCAGACGTGAAGAGGAGGCGTCATACGGGCAGAGGAAATGATTTTTCTTCATGAAAACTTGTGGCGTCTTGTTAAAAATGAGAAAATGGCCCAAATTTTTTAAGTTTAACTCCTCAGAATTTTAAGTAGTTAAAATACTTGGTTGGAATGATTAGGTGGACAGTGAATTTATTTCAGGATTCCGACAATACGCTTTCAGCGGGAGAAGACGCCCCCGTTGACTACGAGGCGTCTACGGTGACTTCGTAAAATCTCAAGATGATATGTCGGCTCAGTCTCTCGGAAGTGCTCATAGGGGTAGGGTGTGCATGTGTGCGTTCATAGGGATGAGTGTATGCACGTTTATATGAGCGCTTGCGTCTGTAATGTGTTAAAAAAAACTCGACTACGAGATCGGCTAGAGGTGATTAACTTCTCAAAATAAACATTTCTAAGGAATTAAACTTTTTTAAAGGATCAGTTAAGGTTGCCCTAAAAATCACCCCTTTCCACAGGTCCTCCACACATGGGAAATTTCGCCGCTCCCGCCCCTCAACACCCCCTCCCTCGGCGCGGCGCCGGCCGCCTCCGCCCTCCTCCCGCCGCTATCCCCTGCTTCACCGGACGCTGAAGCACCTCCGCCTGCCTCTGCTTTCCACCGCGCACGGGAGCCTGCCGTCTCCGCCAGCACCTGCCACCCCCGCGCACGGAAGCCAGAGCTCCCCCGCCGCCCGTTGCAGATCGCCTCCCCCTGACCTAGCACTCCGGCCACCGGATCCCAGTCGCCTACCACCAGAGGCCTTCGGCGCCCAGTCGCCTATTTCTTGTCTGTTACAGCACTACTACTACTCCAGCAGAGTATTGTTCATCCAGCATGGCCTTGGCAGTTAGATCTCATCTGCTTTGGGCAGCACCGACACCCTGCAAAACAATCAAAATATCTGCCACCATACTCTGCTGCATTTAATTTCTGTAGTTTTATAACAGTACACAAAAGATGCACTGAAGAAAATGTGCATTGCATCCCCTTCTTCTTGTATTGCACTAATTCAGTTCATAGGGGAAGGCGATGCCCAGTGTTGCTTAACTTAAGCAACAATGTGAACAGCGGACATGCCATTTATATGTTTGAAAAATATATGTGAATTTGAATTCTGGTGTTTGAAATTGTGAGACGATGACCTCGAGACGGCCACGGTGAGTGGTGACTAGGTCTTGTAGTCAGGGGCGGATGCAGGGCAAAAATTACCCGGTGTCCCATGTACAATAGAACACGCATACCATATTAAATAAAAGTGTATATTAATGCATATGATTCTAGAACATTATATTTAAAATCGATGAACATTTTCATCATATATTGATCGCTCTTGCATTTTTACGAATAAGAATTACAATCTAGAAGAAACACGGCGCATTGGGGTCCATACTTCTTATGATTTGACCTTATATTTCATCCGTTGCTTCGGCCAATCGACACGATCTGGGGACGGCAGCTTCAAAGTGAGTAAGGCGACCTGAGTGCCGAGCCAAGGATGGATTGATTTTATTTAGAGTGACATGGAGAGGCGTTTGACATTTTTTGTTGGTTTACATTTATTTTTTTGTTGATAAATTGTTTGTTTTAGATGAGAGCCTTTTTTTAAGAATTAGTACATGAGAGCCTTTTTCTGAGAAATAATTAGATGAGAGCCTGGTCGGTCGATTTAGCTCTTTTTTTAGAGGTGGTTGATCGATTTAGCTGCGGCCCTGGCTGCTGCATCGCGCCGCCCGTAGTTGTTGAATGGGCCGGCTTGTTGTACCGGTGTCCAGGTAATGAAACTACGGGGTGTCCCAGCCGTATATGGGCTATGTATGTAAAGGTTAAACATTTTTCTACCCGGTGTCCTGTGACACCCCTTGGCCTAACGTGGGTACGCCCCTGCTTGTAGTGGATAGGCCCCGAAGAGACCAGGTACCTCAGGTACGGCTGTATCCCTCTCGATGCGGGACATGCCTCCATCGCCGGAGTCACACTGCTACGCTATGCCAATGCAAACTTTTAACCGGAATAAATTTCTTCTTTTACTGCTTCTCTGTCGGATTACCTGCATATGCATTGTTGACCTGTTAAGGATAATCTGCTCAAGTACTATTTTCTCTGAAAACAAGAAAAACCAACAAATGTGTTAAATTGTAGTCCTGAACCCATTGGTTTATTTGGCTGTTTGTAAATGTTTACTTGTTCTGCTACTTTTCCTTTGCTACTCTGCCCAAAATAATTGCCTTTCTAGCTTGCTCCCTTTGTTATTCTGCCCAAAATAACTGCCTTTCTAGCTTGTTTCCTTTGCTGTTCTGCCCAAATAAATGTTTACGAAACATAGAAATTCTGTAGTTTCATAATTACAAAAGATGCACTGATGAAACTATGCATTGCATTCCTTCTTATTGTACTAATTCAGTTCATAGGGGAAGGCGATGCCCGGTGTTGCTTAACTTAAGCAACAATGTGAACAGCGGATATGCCATTTCTATGTTCTAAAAAATACATTTGAATTTGAATTCTGATGTTTGAAGTTGTGAAACGACTACCTCGAGGCTGGCCATGGTGACTAGGTCTTGTAGTTGATAGGCCCCGAGGCAACCAGGTAGTTCAGGTACGGCTGTATCCCTCTCGATGAGGGACATGCCTCCATCGCCGGAGTCACACTGCTACGCTATGCCAACGGAAACTTTTAACCGGAATAAATTTCTTCTTTTACTGCTTCTCTGTCAGGTTACTTGCATATGCATTGTTGACCTGTTAGGGAAAATCAGCTCAAGTACTATTTTCTCCGAAAACAGGAAAAACCAACAAATGTGTTAAATTGTAGTCCTGAACCCTTTGGTTTATTAGTCTGTTTGTAAATGTTTACTTGTTCTGCTGCTTTTCCTTTGCTATTCTGCCCAAAATAATTTGCCTTTCTAGCTTAACGCCTATCACTTTGTCAGTTGCATGACTTTTATCTATGTATCTTGTGAACAGGCAAACGTTTCGTATCTTGGTTGAGTTCGCAAGCTAGTGAGGGTACCTTGGAATGTTGTTGGCGATGGATGGTAGTAATACTAATGCTAGCAATAGAAAAGTTGAAGCGAAGCGAGAGGGAGAGAGCAGCACAAAGAAGCTGAAGGTCACCATGGGGGTGGAGACCCTTGACTGCCCCATCTGCTATGAGCACCTCAGGCCTCCGATATTCCAGGTAAATTCACCATAGCTATGAATGTACATGTTGACTTGTCTTTAAACTTGAACTTCTATTTCACTTACGATACCGCTCAAGATAAAAGAAGAGCTTTGATAAATCAATCATTGGATGGGTGCTACTTGACAAAATGTGTTTGTTATGTAATCTTACATGATAGCTATGGTAACTGACATAGAAATGTGTGGTACTAACCTATCATGTTGTCGTGTAGTGTTTCAGTTCTTTCTTCCTGGCAAGATTTGTTCTGACGAGGATCCTTTCTTTTCCACAGTGCTCTGTGGGGCATTTTATATGCTCGCCTTGCTGTGTGAAGCTGGACAAGAAATGTCCGGTGTGCTCTATCGAAACTTCCTTCAAGCGCTGCTTTGGGATGGAACATGTCGTCCAAGAAGCCAAAGTTGCTTGCTCCAATGACAAGTATGGATGTGCGGAGGTGGTCACCTACTACAAGAAAGAAGAACACAAGAAGGCGTGCCAGTATGTCCCATGCTTCTGCCCACAGTCTGGTTGTGGCTTCGCTGGATCAACAAAGGTGCTCCTGGACCATTTCATTACCCAACACAAGTGTTCGTCAACAACTCTCCCAGACTCCCGCACGGTGTCTCTTCGCCTACAACCAGGCTTACATGTTCTGCGATGCACCGGCTACTTTTTCTTGCTCAGCATGGCATCAGAGCCTTTTGGACATGCCATCTCAGTCCTCTGCGTCCAACCTCCAATAGTTATGGAACCCAAGTTCAAATGTAATATGGAATACGACTGCTTAACCACCAGCTCTTGTGAAAGTACAAATTGCCTCATAAGAAGCTCTTCTCTCTCTGATGGACTGCCCGCAGTGTACGATTTAATAATTCCCAAGGGAAAGATTTCTGATGATGGAAACGGTATCATGCTCAGAGCCACCATTCTCAGCAGATCCTGTCTTCAAGGGAAGGGCCTCATGACTGCTGATCTTCAAGGAACACCTTGTACTAAAAATGCTATTGCTGCTGCTGTTGCCACCTCTACTGCTGCTGTTGTTACCACCACTACTGCTGCTTCTGTTGCCCCCGCTATTGCTGCTGCTGCTGTTGCCACCTCTCCTGCTGCTTCTGTTGCCCCAGCTACTGCTGCTCCTGTTGCCCCTGCTAATGTTGCTGCTGCTGATACGTCTCGACGAGGAGGAAGAGGAGGAAGAGGAGAAGTAGGACGAGGACGAGGGCCATGGCAAGGACGGGGACGAGGATGGTGAGGAGGAAAGACCCTGTTCTGGATACTGTCGACTTGTCGATTTTTGGCTGGTTTCACTGTTTTGGTTCCAGGATATACATGTCGAGTCTCAAGATATCAGACTTTCTGGTAAGATAGTTGTTTCAGTGAAGTTCCTTCTGTTTTGGTGTTTGAGTTCCTGCCACAGTGCCTCTAGCCGTTGCTGATGTAATAGGAAAATGCTGGGTTAGTGCTGCTGGATGGTATTTTGCTAGCTCATTTCTGAGTGGTGAACATTCTTGTAATAAATTTTGTTTGCATGGGTAGCAGCATGCAACTGCAGTTTGGTCATGAGAAGGCCTTTTTGCTTCCGAGGTTGCGGATATCAGCAGGGTAGCAATAAAAGTATCAGAGATCGTTAAATTAGATGCGAATTACCTTAGCCAAACATGCGAAGAAAAGAAGTAATTCCCACCCTGAAATGTTTGATAATGTGTAATTCAAGTAGTAGTAGTTAATTGCTTAGTGGTTGCTCTTTGCTTCTTCGTCTTTTGAGTTGTTGAACTTGGATAGTCTAAGTGGTATCTGGTTATGAGGTGATAACTTTGCTGAGTGGAAGATTCGTGCAGCTTATTCTGCGAATTCTGTCTCATGTATATCTATTGTCGAGCCTATTCTATATACTGGCAGAATGGCTGTGATACTATGAAAAGATAGCCAGTGTGCAAAATTGTGCTAAAAAACTGGTGTAGGAATCACACTGACCATGTACACATATCTATTATATAGTGTCCAGTTTTTAATTACAGCGTTGCTACACACACGACAACCCAGCAGCCGACTCATGGATTATCCCATGTGGCAGCTCCAACCGAGTCCGTGCACGCAGGAGGCGATTGGTTTTTTTTTAGCTGATGCATAGAGAACGCATCTTTGCAGATCGTTCATGCTGTATCGTGTGTGAAGCAATTCCGGTGTTCAAGTTGCAAAATTACCCAGGTCTCCTCTAGTCCAATCTCTAGAGAGAAAATACTAATAAGCCGAGTTCAGTGAAGGCATTTTTAACCTAGGCTACTAAGCTAAGTGTGGCACACGACTTAGTATGTTTGGCTTACATCATACCGGTATTTCAGGATAAGCTGAGAACCTGCGTCCATGCATGGCTTAAAAGTAGGTCGTGCCCTGCTCGGCTTTATTTCCCACCCGAAGCAACCGCGTGCCCATCTATAAGATGAGTGTGTTAGTACACGAGCACGGCTTATATCTAACCCTTATACAATCACAGAGAGTCAATTATCCAATCCAACACCATTGCTGGTGATGCAGAGATTAATGGCAGCCGGTCCATATAAGCCGCCGGTAGGGTGTGCATCAAACCGCATCCATGGAAGGCGGCGGAGGAGAAGAAGCCGGCGATGGCCAGCAAGTCAAGGCTGTCGCGACGACCGGCGGCGGAACACGCGACCGCGGCGGATCTGGATCTGGAGGCCCTCGCCGTGCTCTGGCAGCCAGGTTCCGTCCTCGTCCGCCCTCGAAGACCAATCGGGTTCGGCGGAGCGGCGTCGGAGCAAAAATTTTCAGGTACCTAGAGCTGGTAGATGGAGCAGGGGTTGGCGGTGAAGCCGGTGTCGGGCACGTAGGCACTGTACCCTGCGGTGGAGCGGCTCATGCGGCTGGGCAGGACGGCCCGGCGGCAAGTGCTGGGCAAAACGGCGCACCGGCAGGTGCCGGGCAAGCTGGTCTTGGGGCTGACCAGGACGTCGTGGAGAAGACAAGCAATTCTACTACTCCGTGAGTACCAGTAGCTCTGTAAGTTTGCGATGCAAGCTGTACTCCGTGAATGAATAATCAAGTCTTGGTCTCTAACGTTGAGGCTTGCATGATCCGTTGCAATACAACGGTTATCTTGTCAATTAGTCCGGCTTTAGTCTGGCCAGATGCAAATCAGTTTAATCTTGTCAAGTATGAAAAGTAGTTGGCTGGATGCAATCTAAGTGTGGCTGCATATCATTGCAATCTTATCAAGTAGGTTGGCCGATGCAATCTTCGATTCGTACTATGGTTGGTAGATGACAGTGTCGTTACAATTTTCGGTTGCATAATTTGTATGATGTTGACGAACGAACAATAAGTCCCGGTCTTTGAAGTTATAGATGCTAGATGTTGGATATGAAAAGATCAATTTTGTGCATACTAAATAAACAATTGGATAAATAATTTTAACCCAAAGTCCATCTTCTTCTTGTACAGCTTGCTCATCCAAGGCAGCTTCATCTTCTTCCTGTACAGGTTGCCAATTGAGATCAGGCAACCTGCCATCTTCTTCCTCTCGCTCATCTGGTGCTGCTAAGTTCAAGTCGATGGCCATGGCTAGTGTGTGTGTGTGTGGTCTACTGTTTGGTCCATGTAAGCTGGCTTTGTAGCTGGGATTAGACCATTGGTCTCCCTTCTAATTTTTGTGGCGCCAAGTACCTTTGTTGTTTTACTAGTACTACAGCCGTTGGAGGGAACAGTGAAAATTGGAGTACACTTGCTGGCGGGAAGCCATTTCTAGTATTTGGATTCCTTTTTGCTTGTTTACATTAACTGCACACTATAATCGAAGCAACACAGCCGCTGCCAGCTACTTAAATGAGGAGAGTAAGGGGTTTTATGCAAAAATGCTTAATTTGTCTCCAAAGTGCCAGATGCACACTCTTTGGCGGACGGAGGGAGTAGGTTACATGTAAGCCGAGGTGCCCTCTCGTCTTCTACATGCACTGGCAATTCTGTTTAGTCAGGAACTAACACGTGTCTAGTAAGCCGAGAGGTATGCTTGGTTTAAATGTGTAAACCGAGTTCGATACTGCCTTATATCCCATAATTGTTTTTCTATTGGGACAACCCTGCAATTCATACATCACATATACATATCCAATAGTAAATGTCCAGCAAGCAATATAAGCAATATGTACATATAGCACCGCTTAGGACTTAGCAATATATAACAAGTTCACAACTAAACGCATGAGTCACAACCAACCACGAGTTCCAATTTCATGATAAACAACCATACAGGTCCATATACTAGCAAATGTTCACAAGAAAGCATGAGTTCCAAGTTCAGAAATAAGAATAAGTAAGAGACGAAGTTCATAAACAACAAGCACCACACACTCTTGGAGTAGAAAATGGTCTCCGTGGACATGAGCTCTAGATATACCTCCTCATATTGTTCATATTTGCCGGAGCATCTACAAAGAATCACAACAAAGAATTTCATCAGATCATGTTGTTGGTCATGTCTTATAGACAAGAAGTAATATTCGCCCAGATGTACTAACCGTGGAAATGATAACATCAACACCACAATGACGACAAATTGGATGAAGATTATCAAGTTTTTAACCCACCAAACCCGATCTGACCAGCACCCTTGCCTACTCCAACATTACTCTTTGCTCTGAGCATGGTCTTGGAGTAAGCATCATCTCCCTCCTGCCTAGTTTTAAACCCTTGAAATGAGATGTTCGGACACCTGTTCTTAACATGTCTGTCACGAATCATACAGTCTTGTGCACCTCCCAATGTACACTATACATCACTTCACCAGGACGGAAGTACAAGATTTGATAAGCAGGAGAAGCAACACAAAGGGTAGAAGAACACATGGAACATAAGCAACGTACGCATCAATGATTCATATACCCATAAGCATCACCAGGTCTACTCAAGTTCAACTCTAATTCAACATAGTAGCTACATTCACTACATCCACATCAAACTATCTAGCCAGGCTACTCCAAGAATGGAGATCCACTCAGACTGGTAGTCAGTTAAGCCGATGATCCTGGAGTCAGACTAGGTGGGCATCTCCCCAGTGGATAATCGGCGAACTTGACGGGATCGGGTCATTGCTAACCTTAGACGGCGCTTCTTTCTTGTCGAGCTTGTCGAAAAACTTTTGCTGCTCGGCACAGAGGCAAACCAGAATCTGGCAAATGCCCTCGGTCTTCCGCTCGTCCTTGAGGAACTCGTAGACTGCATGGTGCTCAACAAGGAGTTGTGGGTTTGCTTGAACTAGCATGGCCAAGTAGTCCTCACTGACATATGTTGGTCCATGACATGCGCCATGTGATCCGCCTCCTCGGCCAGGGAATCAACTCTAAAGTGAAGGGAAGCATCAAGCAATGCCATGTCCTCGTGGTCTATGCTAACACCTAAGAAGTCATTTACAAAAATTGTGTCAGAAGGAAATATAACATAGGTATCGAACAATAAAGCATAATTTTCTTCTGTTTGATTGTCATAAAAAAAGGTCGCTCATCCTTGCCCTAAACTCCTAACCTAGAAGGCTCGCTTATTTAGCATGTGGGTTTAATTTCAGTCCGTCGAGGCTCCCTTGAATAACTCTCATCTCTCAAGCGGTGGTATATATGGTGGGCGCTCCCTCTTTAGCATTTCGACTATCGATGATGGTCGTTACTCCCCCCTTCTTGCATTACCAAAGTCTCAAACAATGAGACGAGGAGCAGTGACCCCCCCCCCCCTATGACAACAGTCGGCATCCTTCATCTTAGAATATCTCCCATCTCTCTAGTTGTTGTATATATGATGGACATTGATCACTCACTGTTATTAGCCACCGTGGGTGATGGTTGTGCTTCCACTTCCTCCCTGCTTTACCAAGGTCTCAGAGGAGGACAAGAACAAGGATAACTTCCAATGACAACAGGCATGATCCTTCCTCCTAGAACATCTCTTACAAAAGGAACACACATATCGAATATTGATGTAGACCTATGGCCCCTAAACCCCTAACAAAGAAGGCTCGTCTTCGACAACTCTACACCATTTCACCCTAACCCTAAATTAAACCCCTTCGACGAGTCTTCTCCCCCTATCACTTGCCCCTAAACTCCTTCAACGAGTCTTCTGCCCCTATCCCTTGTCCCTAAACCCCTTCGACGAGTCTCCCCCTATCCTTTGCCCCAAAATTACTTCAACGACCCATTGCATACAATTGCTAATTCATAAAAATACGTAAACACTAGGTTCAAAGATTGGAAGGGAGGCAATGGATTCTTAATCTCGGAGTGAGATTGGCCGGCGATTGAGTAGAGAAGGACATGGGCCATGGCTGCTCAAACGGTAACGAAGATTTGGGTCTCTCCTGCACAAACATTTGCGATGAATTTTTCACCCATTCAAACAAGATGGGAAGAAATGGGCGGGGGTCTTAATTCATGTACCAATCACAACCATTTTTATAAATTAATAAAATTTTAAATTTGAAAATATGTTAATATGCTATAATTCGTGAACATCTCTTGTAATATATGATTTTTTAATATTCCTAAACATTTTAAAAATATATGTAACCTATTCGTTTTGAATCTTGGATTATTATATTTTTAAATCAATCAAAATAAATACCATAATCGGTTAAAAACCAACTGGAAGAAGTTACAATAGTAATCTGGTGAATGAAAATTACTCAGGATGAAGCGCTCCAAGATGCACCGAATTAGGCTTGCCAGGGAGCGACCCGTCTATACATTTGCTCGACCATATCAGCACCAGATAGGTGCTCCCGCGGGGATCGTATTTGGCACGCTAGTCACTGGTTAGCGACCGCGCGCGCACCCCACGCTACCTACATTTGGGCCAACCCAACATAGCTCGTTTCCAGTTTGGGAAAGTTCTAGAACCGTCCCAAACCGGGTTATTTTCTTGCCTTTTCATTCGGTTTTTTCTCCTTTTTCATTTTCCTTTTTTCTTTTTTCCTTTTTCTTTCCTTTTTCATTTTCTTTATTCGTTTCTTTTTCTTTAATTTTTTAATTTCCCATTTTTTATATTTTGCGAAAAAACTTAAATTTTTTGAACATTTCCATAAATAGTGAAATTTTTTGGATATCATAAACATATTTTAAATCCATGGATTTTTTTTGAAATCATGAATATTTTTATTAAATTCGCAGCATTTTTCTAAAAAATTGAACATCTTATTGACACCCATGAATATGTTTTACAGAAAAAAAAATTAATCAGTTAATTTTTTTGAGATTTTCAAACAATTTTTAAAATTGGAAAAATAAATTTGATCGGGAAACATTTTTGAACAAGTTTTGAAAAATTGTGAACATGTTCTGAACACACAATTGTTTTTCTGTTTTCGTGAATATTTTTTTATCAGATTGTGATCTTTTATGAAAGCGCGAGCATTTTTTAAAACTTGGTGAACATTTTTCTAATTCCCATTTTTTTTAAACTCATAAAGTTTACTAGAAGTATATGCACATTTTTTTGGAAAAGCACATTTTTTTATACGTGAACATTTTATGATTTCTTTAACATGTTTTTCAGAATTCACATTTTTGGAATTTTTGAACATTTTCTTAATCCATAAGTATTTGAAATAAGATTAAAATAAAAAAGAAAAATAAAGAAAAAAACAGGGCGCGTCGAGCTCTGCAAATGGGCCAGTCCAAAGTGGCGCGCTGCGGGAAGGAGGGTGCGCGCTGGCTTGTTCGCCTGCGCGCACAACCCTTAATAGTTGGACATATAGGTGAACAAATGTTTACAGCTCCTTATATGGGCCGCCCCAAAGTGGCACAATAATACAATCTTTGAAAAATATTTTAAATATTGATAAAACTAGTTTAGCAATTAAATCTTAAGATAAATAAAAAAATGTATGAAAAACCAATTATAAAGCCATAAAATATTAAACTGAGGAAAGACAATCACTCAGGACGAAGTGCTTCAGGATGCACTGGATTGGGCCAGCCCAGGGAGCGAGCGCTCTATGCGTTTGCTCGACCATTTGTGCTTCAAATAAGTGCTGTTGGGCAAACCTCCACACACACACCTTCCCCTATATGGGCCGTCCCAATGTGGCCAAATAACATTAATTTTTTACTTATAATATCTTTGAAAATGTATATTTTTAATATCGTTAGAAAAAACGAAATCACTAGTTAAGGGTTATCCTTTTCAAAGGTCATTCCCCACCTCTTTAGGTGCTGGCAAGTGGATGCATTGCATGTGCCACTTGTCACAACCTGAGAGTTCTTCTTTTTTGTTGATTCATTTATTTAAAATGTTTTATCTTTTTAATCATGCATTTATACCAAATCATTTCTAGCATTGCATATTACACGCCGAGATGGCTGAAACTAAATCGCATGTTAATAGATTTTGATGAATTTTTTTTCACGAAAACCCAAGAAACTAGAAGAAATAAATTTGGAAATAGGAAGAAACGAATACCAAAAAAATCCAAACACAAAAACCAGAAAAAACTGGCAACCGAAAAAAAAGAATGCCAAGAAAACCAAAAGAAAAAAGGAAGCCCAAAAGCACGGTTGTGGTTTTCACTTTTTTTTTTCTAGAAGCACATGTGATTTTCTCTTTTCCCAGGGAACCACATGCTGTGGTTCTCACGGAAGCACTATGTTTCTCGTACAAGCATAGGTTGTGCTTTTCACTTTCAAGAAGCACAGTTGTGCTTGCTTTTGATGGAAGCATTAGTTGTGCTTCCCGTGAAAGCAAATATGTGTTTCTTGCGGAGACACCAGGGGCGGAGGCACGTTGTCTCTTCCGGTGTCATTGGCACCGGGTAAAACTCGTATTCACCTTATGCATGGTACAGATTTTTGGGCTGGACACCGGTAAATTTTTGACCTGGACACCGGCCAGCCCACCGATACACGAACGCAAACCAGGCATAGCAGCCCATCTAGGTAAATGCCCACTCCAGATCGATCGATTAATCGATCCCTGTACGTGCGCCTGTTGAGAAAAAGCTATCAATCTAATTAATTAATCCCCAATACGTCTGTGCGTGCGCCTATTCTGTTGCTCATCCGTTCGGCTTCTCCGTCCTCGGCCCTTCTCCGCCGCCGCGCTGCCAGTCGCGCGGCCAGTCGCTGGTTCGTCCTGGTTGTCCATTGAAACGTTCAAGCATCGCTAGCCGGCTGCCTCTACATCGCCCACCGAGAGATTGTTGGAAATTTCAGGTACCTCTCAACTCTGCACTTGATAATTGCCGATCTCTCTCAAATCTGAAATCTCAACTGTGTGTAGGAATTTTAATTTCTCAAATTTCTCTTTTTTAATTGTATGGCTAAGGTTTTAAAATTTAAAGGTATTATAATTGAGAACAACTCGCTGCGATTCACATCTAACCATGGGAGGATTATTTCAGCAAGAACGGCAAATCACAATGTTGAGTAAGTTTAACTCCCTAATCGTATTGTTCAATCAATATGTTCTGTTTATTTCTGACCAAAAAAATATGTTTTGTTTATTGTTTCTATTCTTGCATATGCAAACACAAATAATGTAACTCATACATTTTTGCTAACACAATAATAATTATTAACATGAGAATTTATGGAAATGTTTCTTAAAAAAATAAAGTCCTCAGCACAAGATGATATAGCTTGCCCATCACATGAACCAGTTCATTTTTGTAAGAAATCTCACTGCCATATAATTTGTGTTGTTGGGTGTGTTATTCTTCATTCCAGAATATAAGGTGTATTGATTTCCGTGCAAGTCAACCATTTAAATGATTGACCAAAATTATAAAATAAAATAACAACATCTACAAAACCTAATAGATAAAATACGAAACTATCTTCTTGAAGGATCAAATGATATGAATTTCGTAATGTGGATATTGATATATTTTTCTAAAAACTCATATATAAAGGAATGGAGTGCATACTATTGTCTGGTATCTATCCTTGTATACATGTGGACACCGGGACATTTTTGTTCTGGATCCGCCCCTGGGAGACACAGGTAAAAAAGACCTCGGAAAGAGTGCCCAACACGCGATAAATTACTGCGACTGGACGCACCACTTCACGTGCTCCGAGGACAAAAAAAAAAGATCCTTGCGGGAGCCCCAAAGGATAAGCGTTGGTTTGTTGCTCCCTAGGAATAGAAACAAAACCCCAAGAAGGAAACCAGAAGAAAAAGTGGAAAGTGAGAAACAAACAAACACGAAAAGGTATGGTGAAACCGATAAATTGCTAACGGAAAACGTTGCCCGCGTACACGTTTGGGCAACTTGAGGATTAGCCTGGTTTAACAGCCAAAGAATGATCGCATGATCAAGCCGACGAACATTACTTCATGACCATGCATGAAAATGGACGGATTGAAAGCATCTATCGATGTGCCTTATTGACAACTCAAGATTTCTTCACGACCTAATCATCACACCCTATGTGCGCCGCCGACGTTGAGGACCAGATGCAGGACATGAACACTCGTCGTACGATTCAAGGGACGGGTCTGCGCCTACGTGCATACTATACATATATCTCTTGATTGGCATGCAAGCATTGGCTCCGCTGCACGGCCAGGCACCTTTGCACGCTACATGCTTCATTCATCCAATCAGGGTGGCCTTGCTGAATCCTCTAGCGACGTACGCACAAATCGACCGCATGGGAGGACTATATATGCACAAACGATCGTCAGATCACTCACAACCGTCAGCAATAAATCACACACGAGCAAACGCATCCATAGATACTTCAAGCCAGACGCAGCTAGCGGCAGATATGGCTCTAGCTCGAGTTGCTGCAGGGGTGCTGCTGGCGGCGATCGGCTGTGTGCTCTCTGTGGCCGCGGACAATCCGAGCACGACATCCCCGCAACCCTTCGTCTGGCAGAAGGCGCATGCGACGTTCTACGGCGGTGCTGACGCCTCCGACACAATGGGTAATCAACTAATCATTCAACTCACTGTTGGATATATGAGCAATTTACCAAATGATTTTATTAACAGAAATACTAGATAAAGCATGACTAATATAGAAGAGATAAAATAAGTCATGCGTTCTGACAGAGAGAAGGTAAATAGGCTCTGCATATATGAGGTAGAACCGAACATGTGTAGGACAAGGACTAGAACAAGGAACTGTGGCAGAACCTTTAACAGGAGCGCGCGTGGATATCCCTCTTGTTCTCATGCTCGTACAAGTGGGGAGAGAACCTCCCTTATAAGGAGGTCCAACTCCCACTCAACTAGCAATGTGGGACTAAATTTTTGTTCCACCTCTTGCCTTGCACAAATGGGTTGTGTAAGCCTCTAGAATTTACTAGGAATTTCTGAAAATGCTATTGGGCTAGGTCCAAAATAGACAAAATTCCAGCACTCACGCCTCTACATCAATCTAGTGCGTGCATGCCCGGTTCATCTTGTTCTTCTCTGCACTAACACTTGCGATGTGTTCTATGTATTGCAGGTGGCGCGTGCGGGTACGGCAACCTCTTCTCTGAAGGCTACGGGACGCGCACGGCGGCTCTGAGCACTGTGTTGTTCAATGACGGCGCCGCGTGCGGGCAGTGCTACAAGATCGCATGCGACCGGAAGCGAGCGGATCCGTTGTTTTGCAAGCCCGGCGTGACGGTGACTGTCACTGCCACGAACTTTTGCCCGCCCAACGACGCCCTCCCCAATGACAACGGAGGCTGGTGCAACCCGCCACGGCCACACTTCGACATGGCCCAGCCGGCATGGGAGAAGATCGGTGTTTATAGAGGTGGCATCATCCCCGTCATGTACCAGAGGTATACATGCGTCTCTTATAAGTTTAAAATTTAGTCCAAAGTCATCGTAGCAACATATAACTTTAACTTTTTTCCATGCCACTGCCATACACATGCAGAGTTCCATGTGTTAAGCGGGGTGGCGTCAGGTTCAGAATCAATGGTCATGATTACTTCAATCTTGTGCTTGTGAGCAATGTTGGTGCAGCAGGCTCGATCAAGTCCATGGATGTCAAGAGCTCTGATTCCAACGACTGGATGCCCATGGCACGCAATTGGGGCGCTAACTGGCACTCGCTGGCGAACCTCACCGGCAAGATGCTCTCCTTTAGACTAACCAACACTGATGGACACATGCTTGTGTTCAACAACGTTGTGCCGAAGGGATGGAACTTTGGGCAATCATTTGCTAGCAAGTTGCAATTCTAGTGAGCAATGTCTGCCGACCAATTAACTTACCAGGGCAAGTGACCGATTTGTGATCATTACACTGCATTGCGATGAAATGCAAGTTATGGTGGTTAATGTGTATGCTACTTATAGCACTGGTCTAATGTTACCATTCAATTTGTTCATACTCATTTGTGTAATTGGTAAGCTGTACGTAGATCCAATTAAATTTATTGATTTCATATTCTTCAAAATCAATCATGTGATGCATTCTGTAAACACATTATGTCATTGTCTTGCTGTCTACATAGTGGTACGCCATTTGCATAGGAGAACATAAAATAATCCATGTATAAACCAGAAATTATGTACTGCTACATGACATATACAGTTATTTTGTCCAGACATGCAAACAAGAGCTGAGGAAAAAATAAAATAATCGCTTGTCTTTGACTGTTAATTAGTATGGTTTGAATAATGCAAATTGTTGATGCAAAACTTTATCCTTCAAGTCCTTTCTGGACCTATTTTATAAGTTGAAGCTTTATAGAAGACCTTGTAACAATAAGTATTTCTTTTTGTAATTCTAGCTCACCCCTCCACCTCAATTCAAAGGTAATTATCAGTTCTTATTACCGACCGATAGGTCTACAAGGTGGCTGCTACTATACTAACCTGATAGACCAGCCGACTCAACGCCCAAAGAAGTGAACGGGTGTCAAGAGCTCTGATTCCTGGGCGCCGGCTGGCACTCATTCCCGAACTTCACTTGCATGATGCTTTCCTTTAGACTAACCAACATTGATGGTCAAACGCTTTATCTACAACAATGTTGTGCCGGGGTGGCACTTTGGGCAAACATTTCCTAGAAACTCTTATTTCAAATGAACAATGTGTGTGGACCAATTAATCTACCGGGGCTAGGGACAGTTTCCTGATAACTATGCATTGCGTAAAATGGAAATTGTGATGCTTAGTGGGACAGTGCTTGTAGCACTGGTCCTATTTTATGTGAGAATTTCTTGATACTCATTGTGTAATTCGTATGGTGTATGTAAGATCAAATTCATTCAACCTTTTGAGTATTATTAAAATATGAATTATATGATGCATTTAGTAGAAAAAAATTGTCACTGTGTTGGTATGTTTATATGGTATACACCGTTAAAAATAGAAGAACATCGTTCTACTCCTAGCCCGGCCTCAGCCATCTAGTCTGGGTCGGCCGGCCCACTGAATGTCTACTACTTGCTTCTGAAGACCGTCTTCAAAGAGTACTATACTAACCTGATGGGCCCAGCCCTTATTACCAGCACTGGCGGAGCTTCGGCAAGGCCGATTGGGCCGTGGCCCGCCCAAGTCTGGAGCAAAAAGCTAATTATATAGTACTGCAGCTCACAGCGCTGACGGACACCATACAGAAAACGCAGCAGAGTCGTACGCGTAGGATTCACAACGATGCAGGCTCAGGGTTCGACCGCGACTGCGGCCTCATAGTGCAGTAGGAAGCACACATAAGCCGCCAGCTGCCGCGACGCCGGCCGCCGGCCACCGGAGCACCGCACACATCAGTGTCCCACGGACGGACGGCCAACCGGCACACGTGTATTCAGCCGACCCACGCGACAACGCAACGGTAGGCGGCGACCCAAGCACCCAACTAGCTAGCTTCTTCTCTCAATCCATGAGAATCACTACTAATGTGTATCCCTGCAAGCAGCATAGCTAATCGATTTGAATGATTCTCAATTTTATTCCCCTAAATTCAACTTAGGTCATTGTTCGTTAAATCATCCCCTAAATCCCCTAAATTCGACCCCAATAAACATAAATAATCCACTGAAGATCTGTTCTTGACACTTTACAAGTTCACAACAGATGCCAAGTTTACAGTTTACAAGTTCACAACAAAAATAGTGTTGTTGTTTACTGTCTAACAGTGCACTCAATTGTCGTTTACTGTCAATTTGGTAGCGCTGTTTACTATACTTTGATAGCTTAAATAAATAAATAAATAAATAAATAAATATGGTTAATAATTTGGAAACATTTGTATTCCCTGGCCGGCGAACATGCCTCTAGCGTACATGGCTTGCGTGTGGTTGTAATCTCCTGGTATAAACCCTTCTTCTATCAATGCAAAGATACGCAGCTTGTGTATTCACAAAAAAATAAAACATTTGTATTCCATGACCCGCCCAACTTTTCTTTTGTAGCTCCGCCACTGATTACCAGGATTTCCCTTTATTACCAACCGATCGAGCTAGAAGCAACATGCATGCTACTATAATAACAGGATGAGCCAGCCGAGTCGTCAAGAATAACAAACATCATGTAAAAAAACAAGAGCCTCTATATGCAGAGACGTTGATAGGAGATATTTGAGATCATTGGTTGTTTGTGCATGCATGGATCCTTCCCGGGAATTCAACGCTGGACCTCGATCTCAACCTACACGAGGATCAGTGGCACTAGACACATCAAATGTGGTTCGTGAGTAGCTCTCAGCAAGTTCTCCCCTTATTCTGGAAGACGGGTGGAAAATGTTTCAAGAGGTGAGAACAACGTAGACGTTATACTAGACTTAGAGGATCTCTAACCGATTCCATATAATAAGTTTGACGAGGATAAATTCATGTTTTGTCTTGTAACGTGCACCTGACTGAACCCTTATAACACTACGCGTGACCGTGAATCTTAAATATACCCGGCCGCCCACCCTCAGAGTTACAATCGGCGGTGCAGGTAGCACAGGAACACGACATAAGATTGATGCGCCTCCACGGCGCCAACGCCCAACGCAACCGCCCCAATGGCCAGCTACAGTTGAAGCCTGTCGACCCTCCGGTGGCCACCGCACGGAAGATGTGGGATGACCAAGAGGCCTGGCAGCACCTCGAGGCGTAGCAAGTTGGGAAGGCGTCCATGGCGGTGGTCCGCCACCTATACCAGTAGCGCATCAGGCAAGAGCGCTAGTTATACGAGCTATACAAGTCCTAGGCAGCAGCGGTCATAGAACTTTGCTCTAGCGACAGTGATGTAGATGGTGATGGCGGTGTTGGTGGCAACGTAGTGGGTCAGGGCGGTGCCGACGGAGGGGTCAGGGCCGGGCCGGCGGAGGGATCAGGGCGGTGCCGACGGAGCGCGCGAGAATGCCATGACCTAATCGAACTAGGAGAGGTTGATGAATGAGAGCTCTAATGAGTAGTTTTTTAAGTTTTCATTCAAACTAATTTAAATTTCTTTTAAATTATAAAAATAGTTTATGCAACCAGTTGAATCGAGTTCGATGTAGTTGATTGAATGTAATTTGAACCGAATTTGTGTCCAATTATATAAGGAGTTCAGTCTAGGACTTCGGTTGAAGCGACACCTTTTTAGAGCATCTCCAGCCGCGCCCCCAATAGGCCCCAGGGCCATTTTTTCGTGCTGACGCCGAAAAAACAGCCCAGTCGTGCCCCCATGAGCCCAATTTTTGCCGGTTAGGCCCGAAACTAGCACCGGCGGACCCAGGCCGAAGCCGGCGCTCTGGGTGGCGTCCGGGGGCGCCAGGGCAATCGCTTTTGGCGCGAAAGAATGGCGGGCCCGCCGAGTCAGCGACCCCCGCGCCTCGTCGTCCTCATCGCCTCGGTTTCTCGCGGGGAATCAATGCCAAGGCTGCCGCTGGTCAGCCTTCCATTGATTCCTCACGGGCGGCGCAGTGCAGCGACGTGCCCCCTCCCGCCACGCGTACACACGTTGCCCCCCCCCCCCCCGCCGCTATAAAAGGTGCCCCCTCCCTCGTCGATGAACGCACCTGCCCCCGCCCCCAATCCCCCTCTCTCGCCGCCGACGCCCCCTTTCCCTCTGTCCCCGTCTAGCCACCGCGTGCACGATGGGTGAATGGTTCCCCGGAGACGTGTCGGCGGCCAACGGCTTCGGCCACCGCTCTCTGCACGAGTGGGAAGGCCACCTCCTCCACCGGGCGAACTACCTGGTGCCCCCGACATGCGTGCGTCGGGGCGGTGGAGGCTCAGCGCCGGGGGCGTCCCAGTCCCCCCGCTGCCCGACATCGAACACCCTGGCTACTTCCACGCCGAGATCTAGCGTGTGCGGGCCTCTCTGCCCGAGGAGGAGCGGGCCCTCCCGGAGTACGACGTCGGCAACCATGAGGCGTGGGCGGCGTATTTCGAACGCTGGCAGGCGGAGCGGCTCGCCTCCATCAACAACGCGTTAGTGGTAAGGGGGCGTAACAACAGCGAAGGCTGCCTCCTGTGGTGGGGCGCCTGTCGTGGTTCTAACTCTGACAGTGATGTAGGGGGGTATGTATGGAGAGGCTAGATCTCAGCTATTGGGAAGTTGTAAACACACCAAGATGTACGAGTTCAGGCCCTTCGCGGAGGAAGTAACAGCCCTACGTCTCGGTGCCCGGAGGCGGTCGACTGGATTACTGGCGTGTGAATTGACAGGGTGCGAACCCTTCATACTGAGGAGGGGGGTGGCTTATATAGAGTTCGCCGGCCCCTTCCTGCCCTCAGTAATGCAGGGTTTAAGGTACATTTAAGGTCGGGCGTTACTGGTAACGCCCCTAATAAAGTGCTATAATGACCATAAAGACTACTTAACAGCTGACCGTTTGCCTGCGGAGTGACTACAGGTCTCCTGGCGGTCGAGTGGTTGGCTTCATGGTCGAGTGATAGCTTCTTGGTCGAGTGTCTTGAATCCGTCGAGTGGGATACCTTCAAGTCGATTGAAAGGTGACTTCCTCTGGGGACGTCCTTGGGTAGGGCTCTTTGGACAGGTCCGTGCCCCTTCCCTAGGTACGTAGCTTCATCAGGTGTCTTATATAGAGTGCGCTAGGACCCTAGCCATCCCCCGTTACATAGAGTTCAATGTACATAAAGAGGGGACGTTACTGGTAACGCCAGCATTGAAGTGATATAAATGATCTTTAAGACTACGGAGTGAACGCCTAACCCGCCATGGTCGAGTGATAGCCTGCAGGTCGAGTGTCTTGAATCTGTTGAGTGGGATACCTTCAAGTCGATTGGAAGGCGACTTCTCCTAGGGATGTCCTAGGGTAGGGCTCCTTTGGACAGGTCCGTGCCCCTATCCTAGGTACATAGCTTCATCATTAGCCCCCGAATGGATCGAGGTTAGAGTGGGGAAAGAGTTGGAGGTCTTTCCAACTGATTCTTCGGGCTACGTGAGCGCCTCGTTTCTGGGTCAATCGTCACGGATGACGTTGCCAACCTTTTTCAGTCGCCTTGATCCATTCCAGGCCTTTCGTCGAGTGAATTTCTTTGCTTGTGACGTACTGAGCGCCGGCGCGATCGGGGTCTTCTGTTTTGACAAGTTGTTCTGTGGCCCGTGGATGTCGCAGGATTCGGATTTTGGGAAGCGCGCGGGGCGGGAGCAGCCGCAGTAATCGGAAGCGATAAAGCGGAAGCTCCTCGATCCCCGCATCGCCTTTTTCGCCACATACTGCGCGCGCGTCTGCTGCGGGATTTGACTGGATAGCCTGGGCCTACCAGTAAGCCACTCGGAAGCGGTCCCTTATAAATCGCCGGCTCGGGGTTTCCAAGCAGTGCGCTCTCTTCTCCTCCTTTCTTCCGCCTCTCTCACTTCGCAAGTCCTTCCGCCACCTCCGTTCCCGCCCCAGCGCAGCAGGCCCGTGCGAGACTTCGCCGGTGACGATGACGAAGAGCAAGACCTCCATTCTGGAGCGCGCGAAGAAGGCGGCAGCGGCGGGGAAAGGGAAGAGGTCAGCTCGGGGCAGATCCTCCTCTTGGACCGCTCTGCCCAAAGGTTGGATTCAGGGCGACTGGATGCCGTCGGTGCTCCGTCAAGAGGATCTCGACGACATGGTCGAGGGGGGAGTCATCCCCCACCAAGCCGCGCGTCTTCCGGGGGGAGAGATCAAACCTCAACCCGTGACGGTGAGTGCGTGCTCCTAGCCACCCACATCGACCGAGGGTTTTCTCTGCCGCCCCATCCCTTTTTCCGGAGTTTTCTGAACTTCTTCGGAGCGCAGCTCCATCACTTTACTCCCAACTCCATCGTATACCTCGCCGCTTACATTTCCATGTGCGAGGCCTTCTTGGGTTGCCGCCCCCACTGGGGACTCTTCAAGCACATCTTTACCTGTCGCTCTCAATCGGTCAAGAAGGCCAAGTCGAGTGATGAGAGGACGCAGGTGATCCAGCTGTGCGGGGGTCTGGCGATCCAGGCGAGGGGGAAGAGTTGTTTTCCTTCCATCACTTTCCTGGAGTCGGTCCGCGGTTGGCAGGCAACCTGGTTCTACTGTCAAGACCAGGCGACCCCAGGGCAGTCGACTGGACTTCCTCCATTCTCTCTCGACCGAGCTGTAAAGCCTGCTTCTCTGAAAGTGTCGCCGGAGGAAAGGGCCCAGGTCAAAGTGTTGGCGGGTCGAGTGGTTGAGCTCGTCCGTGAGGGTGTGACTGGTATGGACATGCTGGAGGTCTTCCTCCGGAGGCGTATCCAACCGCTCCAGGCCCGTGACCACCCGATGTGGCTGTACGCGGGCCTTGACGACACCACTCGGGTCCACCCGGAGGAGGTCACCGATGAGATGCTGGAGGGGTGGCTGTCGAGCATGACGGGGAACAAAGACAACCCCCGAGGAGCCAGGAGGGTGGTTCCACTCGACAATTCGTATGAGGTGGACCAGGTATGTCTTTATGTTCCCGACTGAAGTCTTGTTTTCTGCATTGGTCTTCTTTGAGTTGGTCGATTGACCTTCGTCTTGTCTATTGTTTTCCAGGCGACCACCGAGATGTACTCGACGCCCAACAGGGCTCAAGGGCCAACCGAGGAAGGGGAGGCGAGCGGAGGTGAGAGCGGGGACGACCAAGGCGAGTGGGAGTCCGACGGTGAAGGAGAGGGAGACGACAATGTCGACTCCAGCGAAGAGGAGGAGGAGGAGGAGGCCGAACCCCCTCGCCCAGAGGGGCGGTCCAAGCATACACACGACCCAGCGCGGGAACGTGGCAAGGCGACTGCTTCTGTTGGGCAGTCGTCGAAACGCCCTCGGACCTCTTCTCCTACGCCGACTGGGAAGGTCCCCAAGCTCCCACGCACGACGCTGTCCAAGCCGCCCAAGGCTCTACCCAAGATGAAGATAGCTGTCCCTACCATTTCCGCATAATAATAAAACTTGTTTTCCTTCGTCGACCATGGACAGATCCTTGGTCGATTCATTGAGCCAACCGACTGACTTTTGAGTTTTGCAGTGCTGCTACTTCTGAGGTCTCTGCCAAGGGTGACAACCAAGAGATGGAGGATGCTGTTACCTCCAACCCTGGTACGATCACTGACGTTCTGTATCGAGTCGACTGATCATTTACTGCAACTCTGGTCGACTGAACTTTTCCTTTGTAGCCCCTCCTCATGTTATCGACCTCCCGGATGACTACGACAACGGTCCGTTGAGAGTGAGGAGGCACAAGAGGGCGTCGGCTGACAAGACCCCCCAATCCGCTCCGGCGTCCGAGGCCGTGGCTCGGGATGGTGGTGACACCGCTTGGGCTTCTGTGACCTTCGCCGTTCCTCTGGCCAGTGCGCGGCCCTCGTCGTCGACTACGGATCCGTCTTCACTTTTTGCCGCATACCCCGTCCCTGAGGACCAAGCGGCTGCTGCAAAGGAGGCTATACGCCAGGCGGGGATCATGATGGAGCAAGTGAAGATGGCTCGGGAGGCCAGCCAAGCAGCCTATGACGCGAGTTCGGCTCTTTAGAGCAACGTCCAGGTCAGTCGACTCAACACTTGGTCTGTTATGATATGCTGTTTGAAGAGTCTCTTTTTCGAAGATCTTTTGTATCTGTACACCCACTGGGTGTGTCTGCCAATCTTTGGATGAGTGGGGGCACGCTAAGTGCACCCACTGGGTGTAGTCCCCGAGACTACGGTGGACTGCTGGCAGTCGACTGTAGTCTTTACATTGTGTTGCTGTAGCTGTATTTCTTCACTAGGTTTGGTCGGTCCAGGTCGAGTGGAACTGTATCCGGTCGACTGCTGGCAGTCGACTTTTTTTCTCTTTCTCTTTTTTTTGGTCAAACCAGTGGGGGCACGCTGAGTGCACCCACTGGGTGTAGTCCTCGAGACTACTGTCGAATGTTTTTTGATTCGGCTGTGGTCTTAGAAGCGTCATCATTGTCTCTTAGTTACTCGGAAGCAACTTATCTTGGACGTCTGTCGACTGATTTTTTCTTTTTACAGAAATCTTGCGAACTTGTAGCTCGCTATACTGAGTTGGAGAATCAGCAGATCCAGCTCAACCTTAGCTTGAAGCTTGCTCAGGAGAACTTGAAGAAGGCGCAAGAAGAAGCAAAAGGTATGGCCGGTGAGGTTCTCCATTCTTAACGGGTGACTTTTCTTTCTTGTCCATTCTTGATGTTGGTTCCACTCGACGCGCCGCAGATAAACTGGAGGAAGCTCCGAAGAAGAAGGACCAAGATCTTGCAGAGGCACAGAAGGAGGCCTCGAGCAAAATGAAGCTCGCAGAAGAGAAACTGGCTTCGGTCGGAGCTCTTGAACAGGAGAACTCCAGACTGAAGACTGCTCTCGAGGCAGCTAATCGAGATGCCAGTCGACTGAAGAAAGAGAAGATGGCACTGCACGACAAGGCGGGTGAGCTATCGGGGAAGGTAAAAGATCTGGAGGCTTATCTCGGTGGACTCGCCAACAAGCTGTTTGTCATGCTCGAAGGTAATTATTCCAACCCGGCTGTCTTGTAGTTGTCGAGCCTGCGTACGGCCACCGTCTTACCCTTGAATCGTGTTTGCAGAATTCTGCCAGAACTTTGAAGAGGAGACCAGTCGAGTGGAACCAGGATTGGACCCTGTTAACTCTCTCGTGAAGGACGAGGCTGTAATGAACGTGCTCCGTTTGGAGTCTCGTACTGCCAGCGTCGTTGACTATTTGGCTCGGCTGAAAGTTGCGATGTCGCGGATCGACGCATCACTCTGGCCTGGGACGACGCTTCAAAACGACCTCGAGTCTCTGATGGCTCGACTTAACGAAGCCCAGGTCGAGTGGCGGAATGGAAGAAATCTTCAGCTAGATGTGGTGCTGATGTCGCTCTGTCCCTGGTCCGCGTCCATTGCAAGGAGGAGCAAGAAGAAAAGCTAGCGGCCATCCAAGTCGCCAATACCAGGAAGCACAGCTTTCAAGACTTCATGGAGACCTTCATCGCTGCTGCCACCCGTATTGCCGACGGGATCGACTAGGATGAGTTCGTCGCCCCTTCCAGTCCTCCTCCTGAGGAGTGAAAAAACTTTAAATTTACCTCAGAATGTCGAGTGGATTTGTAACCGTTAAACTCTGCCTTAAATTTGCCTCGGGATGCCGAGTGGACTTGTAACAGTTATACTTTGCCGAGCAGAGGGCTCGAGTACTTTGAGGTCTGGGACCTTTTAGGCTTTATCTTAAATTGATTTCTCGTTGGACATCTTCATGGTTTGATTCGTTGAGTGGAACTTGATCTTCACTCGGAATGACCTTGTATTTGCGGCGCAATTCCGAAGGGGGAGTTAGCAGTCGACTCACGGATTGGGTTGAGTCTTGTACTTAGGCGAGCACTGGACCGTAGCTAAGCCTCCGAGTGGGAGGTTTGCTCTCCACTCGGTAGGGTTTTTAAACACTTAGGCGAGCACTGGGCTGCAGCTAAGCCCCCGAGTGGGAGGTTTGCTCTCCACTCAGTAGAATTTTTTCAAACTTAGGCGAGTGCCTGACTGCAGCTAAGTCTCTAGGTGAGAGAACTTAGGCGAGTGCTGGACTGCAGCTAAGCCCCCGAGTGGGAGGATCGCTCTCCACTCGGTAGGATTTTTTCAAACTTAGGCGAGTGCCGGACTGCAGCTAAGTCTCTAGGTGAGAGAACTTAGGCGAGTGCTGGACTGCAGCTAAGCCCCCGAGTGGGAGGATCGCTCTCCACTCGGTAGGATTTTTTCAAACTTAGGCGAAACGGATTCGCAGCTAAGTCACCCACTGGGGGATTTCGTAAGCAAACAGGAGTGACAGCAATTACTGAAACACTCTTGCCTTTGATAAAAATAAACTGCAGCAATTTTTCTTATTACATCTCGTCCAAGGGAGAGCTCAAGTGTAAAAGGGGCGAAGTAGTTCCGCATTCCAAGCTCGTGGCTCGTCGATCTGGCAATCAACATTGTAGAGGTGATACACTCCATTGTGGAGGACTCTGGTGATGATGAAGGGGCCTTCCCAAGTAGGAGCAAGCTTGTGTGGTTTCTATTGATCCACTCGGAGGACCAAATCTCCTTCTTGGAAGGCTCGACTCTTCACATTTCGGGCGTGGAATCGACGCAAGTCTTGCTGATAAATGGTCGATCTGATCATGGCCATCTCCCTCTCTTCTTCTAGGAGGTCGACTGCGTCTTGCCGGGCCTGTTCTGCTTCATCTTCGGTGTAAAGCTCGACTCGGGGCGCGTTGTGAAGAAGATCACTTGGCAGAACCGCTTCGGCTCCATAAACCAGAAAGAATGGAGTTCTTCCAGTCGACCGGTTAGGGGTGGTCCTCAATCCCCACAGAACTGACGGAAGCTCGTCGACCCAAGCACCTGCCGCGTGCTTGAGATCACGCATCAGTCGAGGCTTTAGTCCTTTGAGAATCAGACCATTTGCTCTTTCAGCTTGTCCATTCGACTGGGGATGGGCGACCGATGCGTAGTCGACTCGAGTGCCTTGAGAGGCGCAAAAAGCTCTGAACTTGTCCAAATCGAAGTTTGACCCATTGTCAGTGATGATACTATGCGGGACTCTATATCTGAATGTTAGCCCTCTGACGAAACTGATAGCAGTGCAAGCATCAAGATTCTTGATAGGCTTAGCTTCAATCCATTTGGTAAACTTGTCGACTGCCACAAGCACATGAGTGAAAACACTTCTGCCTGTTCTCAGTGGACCAACCATGTCTAGTCCCCAAACAGCAAAGGGCCAGACGAGTGGAATGGTCTTCAGGGCTGATGCAGGCTTGTGTGACATGTTGGAGTAGAACTGGCACCCTCCACACTTGTCGACCATCTCTTTTGCCATCTCATTTGCTCTAGGCTAGTAAAATCCCGCTCGGTATGCTTTAGCCACAATGGTCCGAGAGGACGCATTGTGACCACAGGTCCCTGAGTGGATACCATCAAGGATTATCCGACCTTCTTCTGGTGTTATGCACTTCTGACCGATTCCAGTCGCGCTTTCTCTATACAACTGTCCCTTTATGACTGTGAAGGCCTTGGATCGGCGGACGATCTGTCGAGCCTCTTCCTCGTCCTCTGGGAGCTCTTTCCTTAGGATATACGCGATGTACAGTATCGTCCAGTCGGGAGTGATTGCCAAGACTTCCATGATTAGGTCGACCACAGCAGGAACTTCAACTTCAGTTGGATCTGTGGCACTTTTCGGTTGTGGGGCTTCTTCTGTGAAAGGATCCTCCTAGACTGACGGCGAGCGGATGTGCTCCAAAAACACATTGCTGGGAATGGCTTCTCTCTTGGAGCCTATCTTTGCCAGATCATCAGCTGCTTGATTTTTCAGTCGGGGGATGTGATGAAGCTCTAACCCCTCGAATTTCTTTTCTAGCTTTCTCACTGCGTTGCAATAACCAGTCATAGCCGGACTTCTGACGTCCCACTCCTTCATCACCTGATTAACCACCAAATCTGAGTCGCCATAGACCATCAGGCGACGAACGCCGAGTGAAATGGCCATGCGCAACCCATACAAAAGTGCTTCATACTCTGCTTCATTATTGGAGGAATCGAAGTGAATCTGGAGAACATATCTGAGCTTATCTCCTCGGGGGGAGACTAGAACTACTCCAGCACCGGAACCATTCAGCATCTTAGATCCATCGAAGAACATGGTCCAGTGCTCCGAGTGAACTTGAGTCGGAAGTTGATGTTCAATCCACTCGGCGATGAAATCTGCGATTGCTTGGGACTTGATAGCCTTCTTTGCTTCAAACTTGATATCTAAGGGAAGGAGTTCAATCGCCCACTTGGCCACTCGACCAGTTGCATCTCTGTTATGCAGAATCTCTGACAATGGGGCGTCGCTGACGACTGTAATGGAGTGGTCAGAGAAGTAATGTGCAACCTTCTTCGTGGTCATGTAGATCCCATATACAAGCTTCTGGTAGTGATGGTATCTTTGTTTTGAAGGGGTCAAAACTTCAGACAGATAATAGACTGGGCGCTGAACTCTGAAGGCCTTTCCTTCTTCTTCCCGCTCGACCATAAGTACTGTACTGACAACTTGTCTTGTGGCTGCAATGTAAAGCAGCAGAGGCTCTTTGCTGATTGGGGCAACGAGCACCGGCTGGGTGGTGAGCAGAGCTTTGAGCTCTACAAATGCTGCGTCAGCTTCTGGAGTCCACTCGAACTTGTCAGACTTCTTCATCAGTCGGTAAAGAGGCAACGCCTTTTCACCGAGACGAGAAATGAATCGACTTAGAGCGGCCAAGCAGCCTGTAAGCTTTTGGACATCGTGCACGCGTACAGGACGCTTCATCCGGAGTATGGTGCCAACCTTTTCAGGATTGGCATCGATCCCCCGTTTGGAAACAAGAAAACCGAGTAACTTTCCACTTGGAACTCCGAACATGCACTTTGATGGGTTGAGCTTGATATCATACCTCCTGAGGTTGGCAAAGGTTTCAGCAAGGTCAGCCCGCAGGTCGGAACCTTTCCGTGACTTGACCACAATATCATCCATGTATGCCTCCACATTCCGACTAATTTGAGTGAGTAGACACTTCTGAATCATTCTCATGAACGTGGCTCCAGCGTTCTTGAGGCCGAACGGCATGGTGACGTAACAGAAGCATCCGAATGGAGTGATGAAAGCTGTTTTGATCTCGTTGGGTCCATACAGACGGATCTGATGGTACCCGGAATAGGCATCTAGAAAAGACAATCTCTCGCATCCCGCAGTCGAGTTGACTATTTGGTCGAGCGAGGGAGGGGAAAATGATCTTTCGGGCAGGCCCGATTGATATGTTTGAAATCAATGCACATGAAAAGTGACTTGTCCTTCTTGGGGACCATGACAACATTGGCGAGCCACTCGGAATGGTAAATCTCTCGGATGAACTCTGCTGCTAAGAGCCGAGCCACCTCCTCACCAATAGCTTTCCTCTTCTGGACGGCGGACCGTTGAAGATGTTCTTTCACGGGCTTGAACTTCGGGTCGACTTGTAGACGGTGCTCAGCCAGCCCCCTGTGAACTCCAGGCATGTCAGAAGGCTTCCATGCGAAGACGTCCCAGTTCTCACGGAGGAACTGGATGAGCGCTTCTTCCTATTTGGAGTCGAGCGTCGTCGAGATGTGAGTCGGAGCAGCGCCGGGGTCGGTCGGGTGAATGTGAGCTGTCTTAGTTTCACCGGACGACTGAAAAGCAGATTCTGAAGCAGGCTTCTTGGCTCGTAGCAATTCACTCGGATCAGCAGTCTTCTGGTACTCTTGCAGCTCAACAACTGCCATCTGAGCGTCAGCAATCTTCGATCCTCAGCTTTCTTCCTATTGCCGGTAACGGTGATCACGCCTTTGGGGCCAGGCATCTTCAGTTTGAGGTACACGTAACATGGTCGAGCCATGAGGCGTGCGTAAGCTGGCCTGCCCAGAATGGCATGATAGGCACTTTGGAAGTCAACAACCTCGAATGTCAACTTTTCCTTGCGGTAATTCTTTGAATCGCCGAAAACCACATCGAGAGCAATCTGTCCGTGTGACATGGCCTTCTTCCCAGGAATGACTCCGTGGAAGCTCATGTTACTGGTACTGAGTCTGGACATCGGAATGCCCATCCCTTTCAATGTTTCAGCATATAGTATGTTCAAGCCGCTGCCACCATCCATCAGGACTTTGGTCAGTTGAGTGCCTTCGACAACTGGGTCGACCACCAAAGCTTGCCTCCCAGGGGTGGCAATGTGCGTAGGGTGATCGGACTGGTCGAAGGTGATGGCAGTCTGCGACCATTTCAGATAACTGGGTGTCGCCGGAGCAACCATGTTCACCTCACGGTTAATGACTTTCAGTCGGCTTTTTCTCTCGACATCAGCAAAAATCATCAGGATGGAATTGATTTGGGGGTATCCATCGTCACTGTCTTCCTTGTCCTCGACTCTGTTCGACTCTTTTTTCCTTATCCTTGGGTTGTTTGCCCTGAAACTGCCGGATCAGGAGCCGACACTGTCGAGTGGTATGCTTTGGGTAAATAAAATTACCCTCTTCATCTTTCTTGGTGTGGATGTGACATGGCAGATCCAAAACATCGTTTCCATCCTGATCCTTGACTTTCTTGGGCTTCCAGGTGCCCTTGGGTTTTCCCTTGAAGTTTCCCTGGGCTACGGCCAGGGCCTCCCCAGGAGCGGCTGGCTCGGCCTTCCGCTTCTGTTTCCGACTGGAGTTTCCTCCGGTTTCTTGGGCGACTGCCTTGTGCTTGCCACTCCGGAGTCGGTCCTTGTCTTCACCATTAGCGTACTTGGTGGCAATCTCCATCATCCGATTCAGAGACATCTCTCCAGTTCGACCGAACTTCAGATTCAACTCTCTGTATTTAACGCCTTCCTTGAAGGCACAAACTGCTTGATGGTCTGGCACATTCTCAACCGAGTGATGCAGTGTGGTCCACCTCTGGATGTATTCCCTTAGAGTTTCATTCGGCTTCTGCACGCAAGACCGTAACTCTGTAAGGCCTGCAGGTCGCTTGCATGTTCCTTCAAAGGTTGTGACAAACACTCGGGAGAGGTCCTCCCAAGTGTAGATGCTGCTGGGTGCCAACTGATTCAGCCACGCTCCGGCTGAGCCCTCTAACATGAGAGGCAAATGCTTCATGGCCACCTCATCATCGCCACCGCCGATCTGTACAGCCACTCGGTAATCTTCGAGCCAAGTGTCAGGCTTAGATTCGCCGGTGAACTTGCTGACCCCAGTCGCCAGCCTGAAGTTGGGAGGAATCACTGCGGTTCTGATGGCTCGACTGAAACACTCTGGCCCCGAGGCACGTGCTCTGCTGCTGGCAGGCGCATCTCTGTTGTGGCCCTCTCGATGAGCTCTGTTCCTGTCAACCAAACCTTGAACGAGGATGGATCTCGCATCAAAGCCTGGGTCTCTGGGGTCGACTAGAATCCTCTGCCCAACACTATGAGGGCGTCTGTCATCTTGCCGTCGAGGCGCATATGACCCACTCCTCGGGGGAGGGGTTGGCACTCGACGTCGATCATCACGGTCGAATCGGTGATCATACTGCTCATTCCTCCTGTACTAATCATGCCGGTCACCATGTCCCTCACGCCTCGGGGACGATCTCGGGCTGTGAGCCGACTCGACTGTATCCGTTGCGATGGATCGACTATGGATCCTGTTCCGCGACTGAGAGACAGCAGAATTCTGGTTTCCCGCCGCCCGGAGCAGCGCTTTGATCTGCAACAAGCCCCTTCCCGCCTCCGACTGGGAGGGCTGAATTGGTTCTGCTATACGGGCCGCAGTGGCCAAATTCTGAACTGGTGTTCGATATACCTGCGGCGGCGGGAAGAGCTGACGTCGACTGGACTCGGGAGCTTGCTGACGTCGACTGGACTCGGGAGCCCGCTGACGCGCTCGCTCATTGAGTATCCGCTGGAGATTCTCCAGTCGAGTGCGCTCGGCCAGGTTAGCCAAGCGCGCGTCCTCCAAGGCCCGGGCCTCAGGGGTTTCTCCGACAATAGGAGTGTGGAGCGCGTCCATGTTCCGACGGCGAAACTCCTCTCGCTGCAATTATGTGAGAGGTTCGGGGAGATACTCATGGTGGGGATGCGACGGGTCGCCCCCACCCGCGCCTCCACCAGCGCGAGGGAAACCAGGAGGACTGTGCGTCCCATCGACCGCTAGAACCTCAGCCGCTGGGTCGCTGCTGTCGCACTCGGATGCGGTCTCTGCGGAGCCAGTTGACAGGTCGAACAGGCCGCAGAGGGATTTGTCTGGCTCGATCGCCGCGACTTGCGGGGTGGCCGACTGGCGAGCCACGGCATGGCTCACCCACCTCTGAAGTCTCGACCGACCGGAGCGCTTATGCCGGTGGGAGACAGAGCGAGGGGACGATACGGGGGCCGACCGATACTGGGTCGACGACTGCCGCAGGAGGACGCCACGAACGCATGCGCGGAAATGCGTCGCGCCGCGGACGGGGAGCGCGTCGATGTCGAGTGGTGCCTCCTGGAGCCAGGCGGAGTCGTCGATAACGAACGTGAGCGCGCCGAGACGGATCTCGCGGCCCTCCACCAAAACTCCGCATGAAACCATGATCAAAGGGATCAAAGAAATCGCAACTTCTCCAATTAGGCGCTAAGATTCCGGCCCCAAGGTGGGCGCCAACTGTCGTGGTTCTAACTCTGACAGTGATGTAGGGGGGTATGTATGGAGAGGCTAGATCTTAGCTATTGGGAAGTTGTAAACACACCAAGATGTACGAGTTCAGGCCCTTCGCGGAGGAAGTAACAGCCCTACGTCTCGGTGCCCGGAGGCGGTCGACTGGATTACTAGCGTGTGAATTGACAGGGTGCGAACCCTTCATACTGAGGAGGGGGGTGGCTTATATAGAGTTTGCCGGCCCCTTCCTGCCCTCAGTAATGTAGGGTTTCAGGTACATTTAAGGTCGGGCGTTACTGGTAACGCCCCTAATAAAGTGCTATAATGACCATAAATACTACTTAACAGCTGACCGTTTGCCTGCGGAGTGACTACAGGTCTCCTAGCGGTCGAGTGGTTGGCTTCATGGTCGAGTGATAGCTTCTTGGTCGAGTGTCTTGAATCCGTCGAGTGGGATACCTTCAAGTCGATTGAAAGGTGACTTCCTCTGGGGACGTCCTTGGGTAGGGCTCTTTGGACAGGTCCGTGCCCCTACCCTAGGTACGTAGCTTCATCAGGTGGCTTATATAGAGTGCGCTAGGACCCTAGCCATCCCCCGTTACATAGAGTTCAATGTACATAAAGAGGGGACGTTACTGGTAACGCCAGCATTGAAGTGATATAAATGATCTTTAAGACTACAGAGTGAACGCCTAACCCGCCATGGTTGAGTGATAGCCTGCAGGTCGAGTGTCTTGAATCCGTTGAGTGGGATACCTTCAAGTCGATTGAAAGGCGACTTCTCCTAGGGATGTCCTAGGGTAGGGCTCCTTTGGACAGGTCCGTGCCCCTACCCTAGGTACATAGCTTCATCAGAGCCCCCGGCCGCTCGCTCCAAGCCATCCTCAAGTACCTCGAGGGCGGCAACGATCCTCCGCTCGAGTACCCGGCGGCCCTGGCCCCCCGCCGGAGTGGCGGCCCATGGCTGCCGAGGAGAATGTTGGGCGGGTCCTCCTCCTCTTGATCCTCCTCCCACTCCTCCGGGTCGCCGGCGCTGGCCGCGTCAAGGCCGAGCCCATGGAAACGCCGCTAGGATAGCGCACCCGCGACGCCTCCCTCGTCATTAACGAGGGTGGCCGCGCCTCCTCGGCTCCTACGTCCCGCCTCGTCAAGACGAAGACGGAGCCGGGGCTCGCCCCCGTGAAGAGCGAGCATGCTGACGAGGCAGCCATGAAGTGGCCGCAGGAGGATTGGGCGCGGCAGCGCCGCGCCCTGGAGGAGATCGTCGCATGGCGTCATTGCCACGATGAGGCAGGCGTCGTCGTCCTTGAGGACAGCGACGACGAGGCGCCTCCGCCGGCCAAACCAGTCCGCCAGGGCGACCCCGGGTAGGGGTCCAACAGCGACGGTCGTGTGAAGAAGCAGGACGATGATGGCGGCGACGACGACGACTATGAGGCGTGGGCAAAGTTCTTCGACCTGTAGGCGCGATAGGCCTTTGTTTTTGTTTTTAGTAGAGTTTATGTTTTTCATATGTAAAAAACTATGGAACGCCTAAACATCGCCGAATCTATGTCGTGTTTGCCAATTTTGGCCGAATGTCTTTTTAAAATATTTACAAAAAGTGCGTCTGGGGGCGACCTGGGGGCGGCGGCTGGAAATCTGATCGCCCCCACGCCGAAAATATCGCCGGTTCGCCCCCAACCGGCACTTTTTTCTAGCCCCTAGAGGGGCGAACGGCTGGAGATGCTCTTAGATCCGTTTCCTCCTCTAAATTATAGGGGATCAGTTAGACATGCTCTTACGGGTTGTTTTGTAAGGGTTGTTTTGCAAGAGATTGACATGTCCTCTGCCCCACTAATCTCCCTCCCCCTGATTTTAACTATGCCCCTCTCTCCCTAAGGATAGTTACCAAAGGAAGCATGTCTAACAAGTCTACTTTCTTGTGAGGGAAAACTTTACTGAATTTTATACATTAACTGGGGTGTTCACACTAGTGCAGAACCGGGCAATAGCACCGGTTCGTAAGGCCCTTTAGTGCCGGTTCTGTAACCGGCACTAAAGTGTAGGCACTAAAGCCCCCCCCCCTTTAGTACCGGTTCAGCATGAACCGGTGCTAAAGGGAGACCACGTGGCACGAGCCAGCTCCGGGGGCAGGGAGCCCTTTAGTACCGGTTGGTGAAACGAACCGGTATTAAAAGGTTGGGGGGTTGGGTTTATGATTTCTTTTTCGTTTAATTTTGTGTTTTCCATTTAATTCTTTTTTGTTTGCTGGTATTTTACGATACTACACATTGTACACGTTATGCATATATATAAATAGAATTTCTAGTATAGAACCGATCATATATATATATATATCATCAAATGTCTCACAAACCACCATATTAATTCACACATACATACTATATATATACAATTTCTCCTACAATGTTGCCTTCGGAGCCAGTGGCATTAGCCTAATTGGTGCCTTCGAAGCACGATGACAATTGGAAGTGGTTCATGGAGGCGGTAACGGGTAATGGTATTCTCCCTTCGGATCTATGACCTGGTCGAGCAAAAATCCCGCTATTTCCTCTTGAAGTGCTTGTACTTGCTCCGTTTGTAGGAGCTTCTCCCACACCTCTGTGAACTGTTAAGAAGGAGATCAATATGCATGTGTATTAGTTGTGTGACTACATATCGATAATGGTGTAAAAATTATGAATAGTGTTCTGACAAACGTACCCATTCCTGTCTTTGAGATCTGCTCCTTTCGGATGCCATCATGCAAATGTTCTCGCAAACGCAGTATGCACACAAATCAGTCCCCGGTGTCTGCTTCAGGGCCTTTACGAGAATGGAATTTGATCAGATAATAATTAATCAAGCATGATAGTTAAAGAGAAGGCAGCTAGCTAGCTAGCTAGTACTACTTAATTACTTACCTTGGGTCGAAACCATTTCAGTCTTTCTTTCCATTCGCCTGGAGTGACGTTGATGAATCTTGCCCAAGCCCTGCCCGCCGACAAAGAAAATGAATAAATGGGTTATTAAATAGTTCATATCAGGAAATGACAAATTACTAAATAGGCCGAGATATATAGTTAATAATGATTAAAATTACCTGTTGACTATCCCAAACAAGATGGTGTAGTCGCTTTGTTTTTTAAGTAGTGAGTCCAGTAGTTCAACTGTTCCGGCGTCAACTTTAATGATACACAAGATCCAGTGAAATCTGCATGCACACACGTTTGCATGTCTTAATTAAGCGGGCATATGTAAGGAAAAACATGTAGCTAGCTAGTAGGCAAAAACAAAGAATTTGTAGTACAAGACAGTGTGACTCACTGGAAGTTGTAAGGAAGTAGTATATCTTCATTGTATTTGAGGCGCTTCAAGAACTCTAGCATGCTGTCCTCTACATGCTTTTCATGATATGCATCTATTTTCCATGTGTATTCATTAACGGTGTTTGGGTCAATGAACCCAATGCCATAGCGTCCACTTTTTTTCATTTCATACATCTTCATCCTGCATAATACCACAGAAAAGAATATAGTGAGGATAATTGCAGGTAATGATTGATCAAAAGGATCACTACAGCTAGCTTGAGACTTAAATTACAGAAAGAAATCACTTACAGATAATAGCAACTGACGATAGATTTGTCGAGTGCGTCTTGATTGTATAACTGTAACAGTTCATTATACTCAACGGCCACAACTTTCTGATGGTAGTAATGATCCTTCTTAACTTCCACCATGAGGGACTCTCGATTGGAAATCTTGGTAATGTCCATGTACCATTGATGCAATTCATACATTCTCGTTGGGAGCTTCTTGACCTCGTCTGGCTTGACCAAAGGTTCGCCCCGGACATATTTCCGTTTTATTTCCTCCCCTCTAAGCACAGGCATGGGCTCGATCTCGAGGAGTTGTCCAACAGTGATGTTGAGAATTTTAGCCTGCGTTATATGCTCCTCGGTTATTACCACATTGCCCACCTCCGGAACGTAAACTGTTTGCCCACAGTAATATTGGGCGCGTGTACTCTCACGTGTTGTTGGCACAATAAGCGAGGGGATCGATTGCGCCGCCTGTTCTCCCAGCTGGGGAACGGTTTTCCCGCATTTTTTGACAGCTGCTTGTTGTTTGCTCGAGCTCGAGCTCGCCTCTCTCTGTAGACGTGCTCGATTTAACTTCCTGATGTGGCGCTCATAGTCTGTGTCAACAGGCTTGGGAGCTGGTGGTTGAGCCATACGAATGAAGTGGTCAATCTTTTCCTCAGGCACTTTCTCCCTTGGCGGCGGTGGCGGTTTCGGTCCAAAATGGGCGTCCACTTCTGCCCGCACTATGGCATTGGTTTGCTCCTCGGTCCTGTCGTAAGCCCTCTGAGGAAGAGGCACGAGGCTGCTTGGACCATATTTATATCGCTTGCCTCCGCCTGTACTTCCTGTACTACCTCGACTCGTACCGCTACACACCATAGCTGCGGGGTGTCTCTTCTGCGATTGCTGAGGCGGCGGAGACGACTGACGGGGCTGAGTTGGACAAGGAGGAGTGGCCTGAAGCTGTGCCGGACTTGGAGGAGGAGTGGCCTGAAGTTGTGCCGGACTTGGAGGAGGAGTGGACGTCTGACGCTGTGTCGGACTTGGAGTAGGAGTGGCCTGACGTTTTGCCAGACTTAGAGGAGGAGGAGTGGCCTGACGCGCTGGTGGACTTGCAGGAGCGGGAGTCTGCTAACTCGGTGGCGGACTTCGACGAGGAGTCGGCTGACGCGGTGTCGGTGGCCTTCGAAAGATGATGCAATCCTTTCTCCATAGGATGATATGATGTTTGGCCTCTCCGAGTGTGTGCTCCTCGTCACCTCCAGGAATGTCAAGCTCTAGCCCCGAATATTGGTCCACCACCTCATCAACCAAGACACGAGCATAGCCTGCTGGAATCGGGTTGCAATAGAAGGTTGCCTCGGGGGGATTTGTAAAAGCAACGGCGTCCGCCACCTTCATGAATATGTTCTTCATTTTGAAGTGTAGCTCGCAGTTAGTGTTCTCCATGATGTAATCCACAGGGTATCTATTCAGCATTGCGTCACCCGGGGTGGAACCCACGCTGCTTCTCGGCATGGATGGGGCAGTGCTATCCAATGCTGGATCATCCAGTATCTGCTGCAGCTGTTGAGACCCCCTTTAATGGCTAAGTGAGTCGATCTGCTCCTGCTGCCGCTGGAATTTGACTGCCAAGTCCGCATGCTTTGATTCTAGGCCTTGAAGGCGTTCATAGTCCAGCTTCCTCTGCTCCTCCTCCATCTTCCTCTTCTTCTCCTCCGCAATCTTCCTTCTCGCACGGGTTCTGTAGTTGGCGTTCCAGTCCGAAAACCCCTCATACCACGGAATAGCGCCCTTGCCTCGTGTTCTTCCCGGGTGTTCAGGATTTCCCAGAGCACGCGTAAGCTCGTCGTTCTCTCTGTTGGGCTGGAACACCCCCGATTGAGCCTCTTCTATTGCAACAAGTATCGCATCGTCGGCTCCGTTCAGACATGCCTTCGTCGAAACTTTGCCTGTCTTCGGGTCCAACTCCCCCCATGCGCATAGAACCAAGTCCTGCACCTGGGGGGCCAGCTCCTAGTAACCGGAGTGACACCTGCATCCTCCATCTCTTTCTCAAACTTATCCCACTTAGGCATTGCCACCGCGTAGCCACCTGGCCCCAGCTTATGAAACTTATCCTTTTTTTCGGCATTCTTCTTGTTTATTCTCGACCGTTCCTTAGCTAATTCCGAATCCTTGAATTTCACGAAATCGTCCCAATGAGCACTTTGCTTCTCTAGTGTTCCCTCGAATACTGGAGTCTTCCTTCCTCCCTTGACGTACTTGTCCCATTCACGATTCTTGTGGTTCTTGAATGAAACCGCCATCTTCCTAAGAGCAGCGTCCTTGACTTTCTGCACATCTGCTTATGTGAAATGATCTGGTAGGATGAAATGTTCCATGAGAGTATCCCAAAGCAGACCTTTTTGTCTGTCGTCGACAAAAGTAAGATCTGGACGTGGCTTTGCTGGCTCTCTCCATTCTTGAAGGGATATCGGGAGTTGGTCCTTCACAAGAACTCCGCACTGACGAACGAACTTGTCCGCAATCTTCTTAGGCGCTAATGGTTCGCCATTAGGTCTGATTGCCTCGATATTGTACTTTACGCCCTCCTTCAACTTTTTGTTCGGGCCTCGTTTCGTCCTGTTGCCCGAAGATTTGCTCGATCCGGATGGCTGAAAGAAGAAAGATCGATTCGTTAATATATCTTCAAGTCATTTAAAACATGTGATGATCACCAGATGCCTGCTTATATAAATATATATACCTCGCCGGTCTTTGTTGTTTCAAGATCAACATTTTCTTCGTCATCATCATAATCATAGTTCATGACTTCATCAATTCGGTCGTCGCGATCGAATATCATATCACCCTCCCCGGTGTTGTTTAGAAATTCGGAGCCGTCATAATCTTCTTCATTCTGATCATCATCTGGCCCGCGAGGATGGCGTATCATATCGAACAGGGCCTGTTCTCCCTCTCTGCCGGTATTGTCCGCCATAGCTTTTATTTAACTAATCCAAAAGAAATATAAAACAATTTAGCATTCAAATTACATCGTCTCGAATAATAGATATAATCTCGAATACATCGTCTCGAATAATAGATATAATCTCGAATAATATATAATCTCGAATACATCGTCTCGAATATTATATATCGAATACATCACTGGCTAGGTAGCTAATAAAGATCGAATACTACAGAAGAATCTAGGACACTCGCGGTTCCTGCAGCGCGGGAGGTGGACACCCAAAGAGAAGGAACCCTCACAGGATCATAGCTGAAGTGAGATCCCTGAAGAAACTGCCAGGTATTGGAGAACCTGCCGCCCTCTAACGCAACCATGTAGCGATGGACGTGCTCGTCCTCCTCCCTGACACGGCGACGTACCACCTCCGGCGGGGCCGGCTCCCTCCGCACCGAAACTGGCCCACGCGAACGCCACCAAACGAGATCAGGGTCGACGACGGGACCCGGGGCCAGGTTCCTCATCAAGCGGCGTGCCCCTCCAGGCAGCACCTCCCAGTGCCAGCCCGGCGGAGCCCAGTCCCGGACATGGGTCAGCCGGACGTCATCGCGGACGGGTCGACGGCGAGGATGCGGGCCGGGCATCGTCGAGAACAAATACTAGCTATATGCCCGCAAAAAGTAACATTTTTTTAATGATTGGATTTTGAGAACTAAAATTTGTAACATTTCTATATAACTAACATTTCTATAACATTTCTAACAATGCTATATAACTAACATTTCTATAACATTTCTAATATTTCTATAACTGAAAAACAGAAAAAAAAAATTATAACATTTCTATATAACTAACATTTGTATAACATTTCTAATATTTCTATAACTAAAAAAAGAAAAATTTATAATTTTTTTATAACTATTTCTATAACTAAAAAACAGAAAAATTTCTAACAATTCTAACTTTTTTATAACTATTTCTATAACTAAAAAACAGAAAATTTTCTAACAATTCTAACATTTCTATAACATTTCTAACAATGCTATATAACTAACTATTTCTATAACTAAAAAAGAAAAATTTCTAACTTTTTTATAACTATTTCTATAACTAAAAAACTAAAAAAAAGTATATGTGTGTGTGCTCACCGGCGAGGCGAGAGGCGACGGGGGGCGGCGTCGGGGACGGCGACGACGGGGATGGAGACGACGGGGACAGGGACGGGGCGGCGACGACGGGGACGGGGACAGGGCGGCGACGACGTACGGGGACGGGGACGAAGCGGGACGGGCCGGGATGGGGCGGCGGTGACGACGGGGACGGGGACGACGGGGCGGCGACGACGGGGACGGGGTGGTGACGGGGGCGGCGACGAGGGATATGGAGACAGGGGCGGCGAGCGACAGGGCAGAGGAGAAGAAGCAGATGAGAAACTGAAATTTTTGAAGCGTTTAGTTATATAGGATGGACCTGCCACCAACCGGTACTAAAGGCCTGTTTTGGCCAGGCCAAGCGGCGGGAAGCGCACCCCCTTTAGTACCGAGTGGTGGCTCCAACCGGTACTAAAGGCCCCCCTTTAGTACCGGTTGGTGCCACGAACCGGTACTAAAGGGGGTGCGCTGGCGCAGGTGCGGTGCGGCAAGTTTAGTCCCACCTTGCTAGCCGAGGGGTGTCCGCACTGGTTTATAAACCCCCGTGCGGTAGCTCTCTTGAGCTCCTCTCCAAAGCAGGCCTACTGGGCCTACATGTTCTGTGCTGCCCTGTGGGCCTACTGGGCCTTTGCGGGCCTGCATCCTGGCCCAACAACAGGTTGGGTTTCTGGTCGTATGCAGGCCGCTCTGGCCCAGTGGACGGGCTTTTTGTTAATTTGTTTTTTGCTTTATTTATTTTTGCTTTATTTATTTTTGAGTTGTTTTTTGTGTATTTAGAGTTTCTTTGTGAATATTTTTGCTTTAGGTACAAAAAATTACAAACTTTCTGTTAGTGCTCGTAGTTTTCAAATTTGAATAATTTAAATTTTGAATTATTTGAAATTAGTGTGAATCACTAGTTTGTGAATAACTTAACTTTAAAAATCAGTAAAGGCATGAAAGAATTTGTTTGCACATAAAATTTCTTCGCGTTTCAAATGCCAAAACACATAACTACCCTAACTATTACAGAGATTCCCTCCTGGGTGTGAAACACAGAACAAAGTGATGATAGAGAAGCCGATCACATCCCAGATCTTTGGATGTGAAACTTTTTCTTCGCGTGTGTCCTTTTGCGCCGTAACCATAGAAAATCTTCATCATTTAACGGGATGCTCAGGTCAATATTCACTGTGAATGGAGCAATTTCATCAAACTTTTCATAATCTTCTGACATGTCTGTCTTGTCATCCACTCCCATGATGTTTCTCTTCCCAGAAAGAACTATGTGTCGCTTTGGCTCATCGTACGATGCATTCGCTTCCTTATCTTTTTTTTTCTCGGCTTGGTAGACATGTCCTTCACATAGAAAACCCGTGCCACATCATTGGCTAGGACGAATGGTTCGTCTACATAGGCAAGATTGTTGAGATCCACTGTTGTCATTCCGTACTGCGGGTCTTCCGTTACCCCACCTCGTGTCATATTGACCCATTTGCACCGAAACAAAGGGACCTTCAAACCACGTCCATAGTCAAGTTCCCATATGTCCTGTATATAACCATAATATGTTTCCTTTCCCGTCTTGGTTTCTGCATCAAAGCGGACACCACTGTTTTGGTTCGTGCTCTTCTTATCTTGGGCGATCATGTAAAATGTATTACCATTTATCTCGTACCCTTTGAAACTCATTATATTCGAAGATGGTAACTGGGACAGCAAGTACAGGTCATCTTCAATAGAGGTGTCATGCATGGTATGTGTCTGCAACCAGCTGGCGAAACTCCTGGTTTGTTCACGTGTAATCCAGTCATCAGACCGCTCCGGGTGTTTGGAGCGTAGCAAATTCTTGTGTTCATCCATATACGGAGCCACCAAGGCGGAATTCTGTAGAACTGTGTAGTGTGCTTCAGTGAGAGAATGTCCGTCCATACATATTATTTGTTTCCCTCCTAGCGTGCCTTTTCCATCCAGTCTTCCCTTATGCCGCGATTCAGGAACACCAATCGGCTTAAGGTCGGGAATAAAGTCAATACAAAACTCAATGACCTCCTCATTTTCATGGCCCTTGGAGATGCTTCCTTCTGGCCTAGCACGGTTATGAACATATTTCTTTAAGACTCCCATGAACCTCTCAAAGGGGAACATATTGTGTAGAAATACAGGACCCAAAACGTTAATCTCTTTGCATAGGTGAACTAGAACGTGTGTCATGATGTTGAGAAGGATTGTGGGAACACCAACTCGAAACTGACAAGACATTACACCAAATAATTCTCTAACCTTGGTATGATTTCTGGATCGATTACCTTCTGAGAGATTGCATTGAGAAATGCACATAGCTTCACAATGGCTAATCGAACATTTTCCGGTAGAAGCCCCCTCAATGCAACCGGAAGCAGTTGCGTCATAATCACGTGGCAGTCATGAGACTTTGGGTTCTGGAACTTTTTCTGTGCCATGTTTATTATTCCCTTTATATTCGACGAGAAGCCAGATGGTACCTTAATACTGAGCAGGCATTCAAAGAAGATTTCCTTCTCTACTTTGGTAAGAGTGTAGCTTGCATGACCCTTATGTATGCCGTCTTTTCCGTGCATACGTTGCTGGTTCTCCCGTGCCTCAGGTGTATCTTTTGTCTTCCCATACACGCCCAAGAAGCCAAGCAGGGTCACACAAAGATTCTTCGTCACGTGCATCACGTCGATTGCGGAGCGGACCTCTAGGTCTTTCCAATAGGGCAGGTCCCAAAATATAGATTTCTTCTTCCACATGGGTGCGCGTCAGTCAGCGTCATTCGTAACAGGTTGTCCACCTGGACCCTTTCCAAAGACCAACTTCAAATCCTTGACCATATCATGTACATCAGCACCAGTACGGTGGCGAGGTTTCGTCCGGTGATCCGCCTCACCTTTGAAATGCTTGCCTTTCTTTCTTCCGGGATGCCTGCTCGGAAGAAATCGACGATGTCCCAGGTACACATTCTTCTTACAATTAGCCAAATATATACTGTCGATATCGTCCAAACACTGCGTGCATGCGCGGTATCCCTTGTTTATCTGTCCTGAAAGGTTACTGAGAGCAGGCCAATCATTGATGGTCACGAATAGCAACGCCTTTAGGTCAAATTCTTCCCCCATGTACTCATCCCACGCACGTACACCGTTCCATTCCATAATTGTAAGAGTTCTTGAACTAATGGCCTTAGGTACACATCAATGTCGTTGCCGGGTTGCTTAGGGCCTTGGATGAGCACTGGCATCGTAATGAACTTCCGCTTCATGCACAACCAAGGAGGAAGGTTATACAAACATAGAGTCACAGGCCAGGTGCTATGGTTGCTGCTCTGCTCCCCAAAAGGATTAATGCCATCTGCGCTTAGACCAAACCATACGCTCCTTGCATCATCTGCAAACTCCTTCCCGTACTTTCTTTCGATTTTTCTCCACTGCGACCCATCAGCGGGTACTCTCAACTTTCCGTCTTTCTTACGGGCTTCTCTGTGCCATCGCATCGCCTTGGCATGCTCTTTGTTTTGGAACAAACGTTTCAACCGTGGTATTATAGGAGCAAACCACATCACCTTGGCAGGAATCTTCTTCCTGGGGCGCTCGCCCTCGTCATCACCAGGGTCATCGCGGCTGATCTTATAGCACAATGCATCGCATACCGGGAAAGTGTTCAAATCCTCGTACTTACTGCGGTAGAGGATGCAATCATTAGGGCATGCATGTATCTTCTGCACCTCTAACCCTAGAGGGCAGACAACCTTCTTTGCTTCGTACGTACTCTCGGGCAATTCGTTGTCCTTTGGAAGCATATCCTTTATCATTACCAGCAACTTTCCAAATCCCTTGTCAGATACACCATTCTCTGCCTTCCATTGTAGCAATTCCAGTGTGGTGCCCAGCTTTTTCTTGTCACCTATGCAATTCGGGTACAACAATTTTTTGTGATCCTCTAACATGCGCTGCAACTTCTTCTTCTCCAAATCACTTGTGCAGTTTCTCCTTGCATCGGCAATGGCCCGACCTAGATCATCAACGGGCTCATCTGATGCCTCTTCTTCAGCTTCTTCCCGCATTGCCGGCTCAGCTTCTTCCCACATTACCAGCTCAGCTTCTTCCCCCATTGTTGTATCATCGTATTCAGGGAACCCATGGCCAGGATAGCTGTCGTCGTCCTCTTCTTCTTCATTGTCTTCCATCATAACCCCTCTTTCTCCGTGCTTGGTACAAACATTATAGTGGGGCACGAAACCGGACTTAAACAGGTGGACGTGAATGGTTCTTGACTTAGAGTAATTTAGACCATTCTTACAGACAGCACATGGACAAGGCATAAAACCATCCGCCCGCTTGTTTGCCTCAGCCGCAAGCAGAAAAGTTTGCATGCCATTAATGAACTCGGGAGAGCATCGGTCATCGTACATCCATTGTCGGATCATCTTCAATACACAACACCAAAAACACCAAATTAATACAAGTTCATACATAAAGTTCATACAACACTTAAATGCAACAAACAAATAACTCTCTAGCTAAAGGATTTAAATGCAACAACAAATGCGATCAAGATTGCAACTAAGGTAACAATTGATCCAACAGCATAATGATACCAAGCCTCACTATCGATGGCATATTTTCTAATCTTTCTAATCTTCAAGAGCATTTTCTCCATCTTGATCTTGTGATCATCGAAGACATCGGCAACATGCAACTCCAATTCCATCTTCTCCCCTTCAATTCTTTTCAATTTTTCTTTCAAGTACTCGTTTTCTCTTTCAACTAAATTTAATCTCTCGACAATAGGATCGATTGGAATTTCCGGTTTACATACCTCCTAGAAAAAATATCTATATCAACTTGATGGGCATAATTTGTCATAAACACGAAATGCAACTAGTTTTAAAAGAGAATATATATACCACATCCGAATCATAACAAGGACGAGAGCCGACGGGGACGGATATCAAAACCATGGCACTATGTATAACAAACAACGTACGGGTAAGATAATTATACGAGTAACTATATATCCAAATCACACAAACATCAATTTTTATATAAAATTTCATGAACAAGAGGCTCACCACAAGGTGGTGCCGGCGACGGGACGGTGCGGGCGATCGACGGTGGTTACGGCGGAGATTTTGAAGGCACTAAGTAAACCACACCTACATATGCAAACTAAGTGTTATTTTGACCTCAATTTGCATATAAATCAAATACTACCACATATAATTCCTCCCAAATTACTAAACTCACAAATTAAACACTATATAAAGCATTGCAAGAGCTAATCTAGCAATGAGAGATGAAAGGACAAAGTTGCTAACCTTTGTGATCATTTGAATCGATGGGGACCTTCAAATCTTGATAAATTTTGGGCAAAATGTGTGATGAGCTCGAGAGAAAGAGGGGAAGAACAGAGAGGGAGGGGAAAGGGGAAGAACAGAGCGAGCTCGGGTGGACGAAGGGTTTATGTAGGACGACCTTTAGTACCGGTTCGTGACACGAACCGGTACTAAAGGTGCTGGAGGGGCCCCAGACTGACAACATCCTGCCACCACTCTCATTAGTACCGGTTCGTGGCACGAACCGGTGCTAAAGGTTCGCCGGGAACCGGTACTAATGAGAGCGGCCCGGCTAGCCGTTGGAACCGGCACTAATGGACACATTAGTGCCGGCTCAAATTCAAACCGGCACTAATGTGCTTCACATTTGACCCTTTTTCTACTAGTGTCATAGGATAGCTTACAATACTAAGTTCTAGAGCATATTTAGCTAATCTAACTCGCTCAAAAAAAAAAAGAAGCTAATCTAACAGAATCATGATTACTTCTCCTCTCTTCATGCACAAAGGTAAATTACACTTTAGCTTGCTCTGTGATCTCCAATATAATACTGAAATCGCATGGGTATCTCCTGTTCTTTAATGCAGAAAGCTGACTCTAAAGCGGAATAATTTGCAAACACTAATTAAGATTATTCTTAACATTAAGTAGCATACAATCAAGCGAGCGGTGCCTTCCATCGGTTTTTTCAAATTCCTTTGTACTTTTCAAAATATTATGCACATAGTTTTTTAGTTCCTTTTTTTAAATATTTATGATTTTTTTAAATCACGGACATTTTTTAATATCCAAGATTTAAAAATAAAATCCGACAACATTTTTTGTAATACATGTACATTTTAAATCTTGAGAACATCTCTTTAAATCTGTGCACATTTTCTGATTTTACCGATATTTTACAAATTCTTGAACGTTGCCTGGTTTGGCATCCATTACGAATTTACGATCTACATGAACAAACCGATGAATATTCAATTTCTTGTCGACCATACATTAAAAATGGATGGATTCAAAGGATCTATGCATATGGATGTACCTTACTGACAACTCAAGGTTTCTTCACGACCTAATCATCAGATACCGCAGCCGCGCCGACGTTAAGGACCAGGTGCAGCACACGATTACTCGTAGTATGATTCAAGGAATGTGTCTGCGCATACGTAAATATAGGCCCTCAAGCCATGGCACGGCTGCACGGCCAGGCACATTTGCACGCTAGCTGCTTCATTCACCAATCAGGGTGGCCTTGCAACGTACGAAAGAATCAACCGCATGTGAAGACTATATAAACAAACGATCGTGAGATTATGAGCACCACATCACCACACAACCATCAGCGACAAATCAATATAGACCGTACTCATCAGCTTGCGCGCTCCAGTTTTCGGATCAGCTACATATATCATAAGTTGTGAAGTTTCGAGGGCAACCATAGATATGGCTCGAGCTCGAGTTGTTGCAGTGGTGCTGCTGGCGGTCGGCAGTTTGCTGCTGTCTGCGGCTGCGGACACCGCAACTGCGCCATCCCCGCAACCGTTCGTCTGGCAGAAGGCGCATGCAACGTTCTATGGTGGTGCTGATGCCTCTGACACAATGGGTAATCAGTCAAGTCACGCCACTATATCTATCTAGTGCGTGCATGCCTGCTTCATCTTTTTCTTCTGTCTATTAACAGTTGCAATGTGTATTATATATTGCAGGTGGCGCATGCGGGTACGGCAACCTCTTCGCTGAAGGTTACGGGACGCGTACGGTGGCTCTGAGCACCGTGTTGTTCAATGACGGCGCCGCGTGCGGGCAGTGCTACAAGATAGCATGCGACCGCAAGCGCGCGGACCCATTGTTTTGCAAGCCTGGTGTGACGGTCACCGTCACGGCCACGAACTTTTGCCCGCCCAACGATGCCCTCCCCAATGACAACGGCGGCTGGTGCAACACGCCAAGGCCGCACTTCGACATGGCCCAGCCGGCCTGGGAGAAGATTGGTGTTTATAAAGGTGGCATCATCCCCGTCATGTACCAAAGGTATATATGCGCTTCTTATTAGTTTAAAAATTAGTCTAGAGTCACCGGAGGCACATGACATTAACTTTTTCTATACCACTGCCATACAAATGCAGAGTTCCGTGCGTGAAGCGGGGTGGTGTGAGGTTCAGAATCAATGGTCACGATTACTTCAATCTTGTGCTTGTGAGCAATGTTGCTGCAGCAGGCTCGATCAAATCCATGGATGTCAATAGCTCTGACTCTGAAGACTAGATGCCAATGGCACGCAATTGGGGTGCTAACTGGCACTCGCTGGCGAACCTCACCGGAAAGATGCTCTCCTTCAGACTAACCAACACAGATGGACATACACTTGTGTTCAATAACGTTGTGCCAAAGGGATGGACCTTTGGGCAATCATTTGTTAGCAAATTGCAATTCTAGCGAGCAATGTCTGTCGACCAATTATTTACCAGGGCAAGTGATGGATTTGTAATAACTATGTTGCATAAAATGCAAGTTATGGCGCTTAATGTTTGTGCTGACTGTAGCACTGATCTAATTTTACCATTCAATTTGTTCATACTCACGGTGCAATTCCTATGGTGTATATATACAAGTTCCAGTTCATTAGATCGATTGCGTATTCTTTAAATTCACTTATATGATGCATTATGTAAATAGATTCTTTCATTCTGTTCCTATGTATGGTAAAACGCTAACATATAAGCATATAAAATATCCATGCAGAAAACAGAAATTATGTATTCCTTTTGAATGTATATATAGATCTTTGATGCACTATATAACTATTTCAAGGGGAATAGATTGGAACAGAAGTCATGAGGAGAGAGAAAGTGGTTGCTTATCTTGGACAGTTTAAGACAAGTAAAAGTTGAATATGCAAAGTATTGATGTAAAAGTCCTCCTGTCATCTCCTGTTTTGAACCTATTTGATTATAATTCTAATCCAACCCTCCATTTCCAACAGAAGAACTTTGTCAGTATCATATGCAGAAAAAATTCAGTTTATATAATAGACCGATCGAGCTAATTGCCTACTACTCTCGAAAGAGGCTCACACCCCACTTTATAGAAAAAACAAAACCAAAGTACATGGCCAAACAACACAAGGTAGTGGGGTGGCCCCTTACAAAGCAGATTCTGAGATAACTAGATAACATAAAGGCACGTGACTACGTTGCTGAAAAATAACACCGGTAGGCCAGCATACAACACCACAACACCCTAGGAGACCGAAGCTCCACGAGCTGCTGAGTATGAGACGGACGAGGGTCTTCACCCGGAATCGTGACAGGGAGAGCAGAACCACAACGCCGTCCTCAAGAGGAGAGTGGCACCCGCGGGCATCACCACCGTCGGCATCAAAGCAATGAGCTTTCACCCGACAGCTTACTGGTGACACCACGCGTTAGAAAGGACCACCGCGACAGGCACAAGCTCCAGATCCAGTTCTGAACGACGACACTACCAAAGCAGAGCGCTAGCCCGAACCATGCGCCGCTACACCCCTTGCCACCCACACGACCAAAAGGTGTACTTGGGAATTCGGCGTTGGACGTCGACGGCTCGACCTCAACCTACATGAGGATCAGTGGCACTAGACGCGTCAAACGTGGTTAATGAGCCATTCTCAGTACAGTTCTCTCCTGAATATGGAAGACGGGCGAAAAATGTTCCAAGAGCTGAGGACAACAGAGCTGTTATACTAGACTTACAGGTTGTTTTGTCAGGGACTGGCGTGTTCTCTTTCCCACTAATTTCCCTCCCATTGATCTTCATTGTCCCCCTCTCTCCATAAGGATATATAGCTACCGAATGAAGGATGTCCAACACAAGAGTCTACTTTTTGGTGAGGGAAAACTCTTGTGAGTTTTATACATTAACTGCGATGTTCATAGGACAACTTACATATCAATCAAGCCGAACATGGCTGCCAACACTAAGTTCTAGAGCATACTTGGCTAATTTATCTGAATCATGATTACTTCTCTCTTCCTGTTTTTTCATGCACAAAGCTGACTCTAAACAGGACCCATTTGCCAACATTAATTTGTACATATTCGGGTCTGTCTAGGGCATATCTAGATGTGCCCTAGTTATTGCACATCTAAATGACTCAATCAAATATGAACAGAAAAAAGGAAAGAAAAAATACATTCATGAATCTCCAAGTAAAATCAACGATATATGACTTAGATGAGCAATAATTAGGGCACATGCCGATGTGCTTTAGCAAAACCGTATTCTTAACACTAAGTAGCATGCAATCAAGCGAGCGGTGCCTTCCATTGGTTCTTTGAAATTCCTTGTTATACTTTTTAAACATTTATGCACATAGTTTATTAATTCCTTTTGACTTTGAAATATTTATTAGTTTTTTTTAAAATTCATTAACATTTCTTAAATTCTGAGTTTTTTTAGAAAAAATCGAACAAAATTTTTGTAATACATGCACATTTTTTTTATCTTCAGAGCATCTCTTTAAATCCTTGCACATTTTTCAAATGTACAGATATCTTAAAAATTCTTGAATGTTACCTGGTTTAGCATCGATAACAATCCATCAAACTGAATATTTCTTGATAACCATAAATTAAAATGGACGGATTCGAAGATTCTATGCATGGATGTACCTTACTGACAAGTCAAGGTTTCTTCACGACCTGGTCCTCAGATGCCACCGATCGATGTGCGCCGCCGACGTTCAGGACCAGGTGAAGTACATGATCACTCGTAGTATGATTCAAGGAACGTGTCTGCGCGTACATACATACAGTATATCTCTGGATTGGCCCTCAAGCCATGGCTGTGGACACCACAAATATGCCGTCCCCACAACCATATTTGTCTGGCAGAAGGCGCAAGCGACGTTCTCTACGGCGGCACTGACGCCTCCGACACAATGGGCAATCATTCAACAGTCACACAACTACATATATCTTGTGTGTGCATGCCCGCTTCATCTTGTTCTTCTGTCTATTAAACCTTGCGATGTATATTATATATTGCAGGCGGCGCGTGCGTGTATGGCAACCTCTTCTCTCAAGGATACGGGACACGCACGGTGGCTTTGAGCACCGTGCTATTCAATGACGGCGCCGCGTGCGGGCAGTGCTACAAGATTGCATGTGATCGCAAGCGCGCGGACCCGTTGTTTTGTAAGCCCGGCATGACGGTGACCGTGACGGCCACTAACATCTGCCCACCGAACGACGCCCTCCCCAATGATAATGGAGGCTGGTGCAACACGCCAAGGCCGCACTTCGACATGGCCCAGCCGGCCTCGGGGAAAATCGGTGTTAAAGGTGGCATCATACCAGCCGCCCCCTCTTATAAGTTCATAAACTAGTCCAGTGTCACGGGAGTCACATAAAATTAACTCTTGCTATGCCACTGCCATAAACATGCAGGGTTCCGTGCGTGAAGCGGGGCGGCGTGAGGTTTAAAATCAATGGTCATGATTACTTCAATCTTGTGCTTGTGAGCAATGTTGCTGCAGCAGGCTTGATCAAGAACATGGATGTCAAAGAGCAATGATTCTGAAGACTGTATTCCTATGGCACGAAGTTGGGGTGCTAACTGGCACTCGTTGGCGAACCTTAGCGGAAAGATGCTCTCCTCCAGACTAACCAACACTGATGGACACACGCTTGTGTGGAACGACATTGTGCCAAAGGAGTGGACCTTTGGGCAATCACTTGTTAGCAAATTGCATTTCTAGCAAGCAATGTCTGCCGAACAATTAATTTACCACGGCAAGTGATTGATTTGTAATAATTAGTTGCATAAAGTGCAAGTTATGGTGCTTAATGTGTGTCTGCTGCTTGTAGCACTGATCTAATTTTACAATTCAGTTTGTTCATATTCACCGGGTAATTCATATGGTGTTTGAAAGATCCAGTTCATTCTGTCGATTGAGTATTCTACAAATTCACCTATATAATGCATTCTCTAAAAAGATTATGTCAGTCTGTTGCAATTTATGGTAATGCGCTAACATACAAGCATAGAAAAATATCCATGTAGAAAACTGAAATTATGTATTCCTTTTGAACATGTATAGTTTATTACAACTATTTCAAGAGGAAGGGATTTGAACAGAAGTGGTCGGGAGAAAGAAAGTGGTCACTTGTCTTTGGTAATTTAAAAGAAGTAACATTTGAATATGCAAAGTATATATAGATTTACAATTCCTCCGGCCAGGTCATTTTTGAACCTATTTCCCTTTGATTTTAGTTTGGCCCTCCTCTTCGAAGAGAAGAACTTTGTAAGTATCAGTTCTTATTCATATGCAAAAAAAGAAAAGAAAAGCTTATAACTAACCAATGAAGCTAACTGCCTGCAAGTCTTGAAATAGGCTCACACTCTTTATAATAAAGCACAAACCAAAGTATTCGGAGAATCTCAAAATGATCGAATCGTTCTATGAGAATCTCAAATTAATTGGAAACGGTTGTATTCAGAGAATTAGGACACCTTGGTCAAAGCGATGGTTTTATTATCATAGTGTCCCTCCTCGATATGCAAATAAGTTTGCTTTCACACCTCCATGGGGAGATTGTGTCGCCAAGAGTTGTCTATAAGAATGAGAAACTCAGTCTGTTTGGGGAGCAACTAGTATAGAAAAGCAGCTTCAGGTGCAAGAATAGAAAAATGAAATCTGAGCCATTTGATGGGAGATGAATGGCACAGATCATGGTGGAGGGGACTGTTCCCACTTAATGTACATTTGACGAAACACCCCCTAGAAATAGATAGATATGAACCATCACTTTTGCAGTAACAACCTCATGTCCCTCGTCCATTTCCAAATCTGCAGAACGTTGATGCCAACCCTTTCAAGCATGTCAATATTCCATTATATGTGAAAATTAAGTCACCCCATTGACGCACAACTAAATGTATATGTCAAACTGGATCATCCAAAACAGAACTACTATTTTATACGGATTATGCAGCATAAAATTAAAGTCAACATTAAGCTTATCTAGTAATACGCACCTACACCTGAATAGGCTGGTCAAAATCTATGTGAGCAAGGTATTCCATTTCTGGGTCCACTTTGATCCACATACAATGATACATAACATGGGATGATTATTTTTATTACATGACCAGCAAAACTGAGTATTAAGTGCTACTAAAATGATCACCGCTCAACGAGCATTCTAATTAAACTGTACTAGCTTTATTTTTTTAGATCGTACACGCACATGACAGAATATTATTCAGTTGAACTTTGCCTCCAGCTCTAATGCTTGTCGCTCATGGAGCTTCATGTGCAGGGTTAGATAACACCAAAAGAATATGATTCAGTTCGACAGAGGAACTAAAATTATCTTGCGGGCAAATGAGCTTCGCCCTTGCTGTCGTAAACAAGAGAAGCCTTTGCTAAACACTTCTTCTGTCCATATGAACTTTGGATGCTTCTGTTGACAGAGCATCACCCATCTACAAAAACATGAACAAGTTTATAGTTCACATCAGAAGGCAAGGAATTGGAAATAATTATGTTCTTTGGTGGACTAAATGATTGTAAGGGAAACAACAAAGCACACGCGAATATAATGAAGTTCGGCTTGAGCTTGATTTGCATCACGAGCCAAATGGTGAGCTCTAGCTCAGCTCGCGAGCTTAGGGATGAGCTCAAGCTCAAGCTTGACTCATCGGAGGCTTGACGAGCTCGCAAAGCCTGATATTGTTTTATTTACAAAATTCGACCAACACATTACACATGTGATTGACCTTACATTAAAATTCGACAAGCACATACTATTCTAACTTTCATGCATTTGTACTGAAATCAGAGAACTCAAAACTTCTTTCAAAACAAATATTGTGCTTAAACTTTTCATGCAGAATGGCAGATTTTGTAATATTAAAGAGCTTACATGTAAAAAAAGACCCGGATGGGCAAACTCATAGTGTACACAAGCATAAAAATACAATCTTGTAACACAACCTAGCATGCAAATAGCTTTAGAAAAGAACTGCAGATGAAAAAGTCTTTCTGGTGTTAGAGAAACCTAACTTTGATTCAGCTTCAAGTGTAGCATTGATGCTTCCCTCTGCTCCTTTAATTGACCATGCTTTCAATCGACTTGGATTCCAATGAGCAGGGCGAAAGACTTCAATGAGCACCATTGAGAGATCAAGAACATAAAAGAACAACGCTGCACTCGTTTAGTATTCGTATATACTGCATATAGAATGACAATTATAGCAGAATACTAGCAATGAACATTTACAACAGAATACTACAAAAATATAAAGATTTCTGGATTGGATTGGGGCCAAAATTTGGCATGAGACAAAAACTTGACACTTGATTTGCCAAATACTAATCTTATAGGCACTAAGTCACTAAGGGTTCACTCTCCCCACTAAACCATTCAAACCCCTTGTGCTGCATACTTTATAATACAGATAACACAACCTTGGCATGTCTCAGAATCAATGTAACCAAAGCATCAACCGTTTAATGATCTACAAGCTAAAACATGGCATCATTTGACTTCAGGTTCTGATTAGCATCAGGCATCAGCTATCTAAGCATGCACTTTGTTCCTGTTTTCATGGATGGTTATCCATGAATTTTATTGGTTCTCATATTAATCTAGGAATTTTATTGGTTCTCATATTAATCTAGGAACACTCTGTAAATAGCACGAGTCATCCAAAAGAAGAATCTAGATCTATAAATCACGTGCCAATATATGACGATAATACCACATGTGATTGCCGTCACCGCGTAATCCAACTGATATTTCAATGATTTCAGATGGTACCCCATTAGTGTCCTGTGTGCAATTGCTCTGATTTAAATAAAGGGACGTGGGAGGTGTGTACTGTGTAAATACATGAGACTGGTTAGGTTGGGTTATCATAGCAAATAATCGTCTATATTTTTTAACGAACCCTGATTTTGCACTTGATGGCGAAATTTACACATAAATAAATGAGGTGATGGATGAACTTAGACGGTCTGATAATTTTTTATTTATTTTTTGCAGCAAAAACTTCCGTTCTATTCATCATCTGTCATGACAGCACAAAGAAAAATAGAAGTAACAAAAATTGCATCCAAGTTTGAAGAGCCAATGCAGGCCGGGGATGCCCAAACCGTATCCCGGGCCGCTGCAGAGTTGCCTCCATTTGTTTGTGTCTTTCCACACCACAGAAAGCCCCTGCATATCTTCATCATAGCCGCAATCATCTTTGGTGGCAGATCGAGAGCTAGCATCGCATGAGTCAGGATCGCACACAGCACTGGCTGGGTGAGAATTAGCTGTACAATTTTGGGCAGAGTTGCAGCCCGCCAATTGGGTAAGGAAGACGACAGTTGGTCCACCAGATGCTGAAACACTGCTGCGAGCTGCTTCCTTAATGTCAACGGTAGCCCAAGGTATCTACACGGGAAGCTTCTAATGGGACAGTGCAGCATAGTTGTCACCATTGCCATTGCATCCTCAGAGCAGTAGCGAATGGGAAAGGCCAAGCTTTTGTACGCATTTAATTGAAGTTCAGATGCCATGCCGTATGGATCCAATACTTGTGCACATGTGTGCAGTTCCACTTCTAATGACTTGAGGAAAACCATTATGTCGTCCGCAAACATGGACACCCATTGCTTCGGTCCTGAGCGTGCCAATGGAGATAGTAGTCCGTGGGATGTAGCTAGGTCGAATAGCCGCTTAAGAGGTTCCATGCAAAGAATGAACAGTGTCGGGGACAGGGGATCTCTGTGTCTCAGTCCGCGGCAGTTGAGATTCTTCTTTCCTGGTGCTCCATTAACGGTATTAACCATGATCAGAGTTGACGATCTTGCTGGCAGCCCACAAATCCATGACCCCCACTTACTTCCAAAGCCCAAACGATGAAGAACTTCAAGGAGGAATGGCCATTATACGGAGTCGAAGGCCTTTGTAATATCTAGCTTAAGTAGAAAGGCTATCTCCTTCAACGCGTGAATCGTCGTGCCATGCATTGGACGAGCATGAAATTATCATGCAGTGACCGTCCCTTCACAGACGCATTCTCGTGGATCCCCACCCTTGGGAGCTCTTCCGCCAACCTTGTTGATAGGACCATGTCAAATATTTTGATCGCGCCATGCACTAGGCTCACAGGCCTAAAATCCCGGAACTCGACCGCCCCATCCTTCTTAGGCAGCAAAGAGATGATTGCTCTATTGATTGTCGGCATCTGCCATATGTCAATGGTAAAATAGCTTGAAAGCATGCATGAAGTCCACTTTGATTATATGCCAGCAAACGGCATAGAATCTGCCGGTAAAGCCATCCGGTCCCGTCGCTTTATCTTTGGGCATGTCCTTGATCCCCTTCTCCACCTCGTCCACTGAGAACGGTGCGTCTAGATGCGCAAGATTGAACGTAAGAATCCCAAGCGCCTCCATGTTGATTGTGTGCGCATGTTCCGGAGCCAAGCCAAATATGTTATCATAGTATGTGTCCACTGCCTCCTCAATTTTTTCCTGGCTTGAGAGGATGCTCCCCTCATGCTGCAAAGTGGTCAGTGTATTCTTCCTATAGCGGTGCTTGGCGTGGCTATGGAAGAACTTCGCGTTAGCATCACCGCATAAACAATACTACCGGCACTTTGACCCCATTTTTAACCTGACCCCTGCGTCGCAAGCCCTTGGCGACACGGGGGAGATCGTGTCGCCGCGCCCTAGGCCTCCTTGCCCCGATCTCTCCTTCCCGCCGCCGCCCGAGTTCACGTCGGCGAAGCCCGGGCTATGGGTTGTGACTGCGGCGGCGGGGACTTCTCCCTCGCTCGCGATGGTGTCTCCATCTGGCATCGGCGACATGGTCACTCCGGTGATTCGGCGACGCGGTGCGGCGGGATCCCGGCAGCGGATGTGGCGGCGGCGAAAGCGGCAGCACGGCCTCCCGCGGCAGAGGCGCCCCTGTGGCGGTGGCCTGAACCTCGGATATCGCTGGGCCCAAATGGGCTTAGGTGGGTCGACCCCTGCATTGACAGCCCCTGGCGACACATGGGAAATCATGCAGCCGCGCCCTAGGCCTCCTTGCCCGATCTCTCCCTCCCGCCGCCGCCCGAGTTTACGCCGGCGAAGCCCGGGCAGTGGGTTGTGAAGGCGGCGGCGGTGTCTTGTCCCTCACTCGTGGTGGTGTCTCCATCTGGCATCGGCGACATGGACACTCCAGCGATACGGCGGCGCGGTGCGGCGGGATCCCGGTGGCGGATGTGGCGGCGGCAACAACGGCAGCGCGGCCTCCCACGGCGGAGGCGCACCTGTGGCGATGGCCTGAACCTCGGATCTCGCCGGCCCCAGATGGGCTTAGGCGGGTAGACGGATCTAGTGCGCGGCGGCAGGCTGGCGCGATGGGCCTGACGTAACCGACTGTTGTGACACCACAGTGCTGCTGTGGCACCATGGTGGTGCCGTGGCCAGTCAGGCGGTGGCTGGGTCCTTTTGGTCCGGTCCCTGGCGTAGAAGGTGGCGATCCATGCACAAAAAACTGGATGGAGTTTTTCGAACAGATCTGGGTGAAAACCTGCTCTCAGCTAGATGCCAAGACTGGCGATGGTGGCGCTCTTCAGTGTCGCTCCATTCTTGGAGGCATCGCCGTGGAGAAGTTCTAGCCAACATCTGCTACATCCGAGGGAAACCCTAGATCAGTAGATCCGAAAATGGCGGCGCTCTTGTGTCGTTTCCCTCTGGGGGCGTCGTTCTTGGAGGTGTGCACAGGCTCGAGGGACGATTGAACCGCAACTTTGGTGGAGCGGTGTTTCATCCTACACATTGATGATGACGGATCTCGACGGTGTGGCGCAGTGCAGATTTGGCGTCCGGTGTGCGAGGATGGACTCGCGCAGGAGGACGACGCTGTCTGGCGTCGTGGTGGCGTCGATGGGAGAGAGGCCTGACACGGTCGATGCATCAGTTTCCGCTCTGAAGATGGATCGATGGAAGACGGTGGTGTCAAGCCTTGCAAGGTGCGCATGTGGTTCTCGTTGTGAGTGCGCCGGACCGGTGTGTACCTAGTCCCGGTATGTGGCTAGGCTGGGGCATTCGACGTTAGATGTTAGACTTTGGTGCGATGTCTATTTGGTATTAGGCTCAGACATTCGGCACCCCTTCATCAAAGGGATAGGAGTAGCAACAGGTGTTGCCTGAATGGTGGCTTCAGGAGTATTACTTTGTAAGGTCTTTGTGAATAATTAATAAAATTGTTGCATGCATGTTAGGGCTGCTGTCCACGGGTGAAGGCTGGCTCGTTTTAGTCACACCTCGACTACACGAGGAGGCCAAGACCAGCTTATAAGGAAGAGTATGCCTCCACCTTTCAGTCCGGCCTTTTGGCATGGAGTGGGCTCTCCGCTGAATGCTGGCCCATGGCCAAGTCAAGTAGCCTATGACCTTCATAGCAATCGCTATTTGCATTTTGATATTACCTATCCACGGATCACTCCAACTTTGTAGCCTCTTTGCCGCTGCCCTTGGTTTGGCATCTTGCACGACGTACGGGTACCCTCCGCCAGCACTCCATTCCAAACCTCCTCCATGGTTTCAGGAAAGCCCAATGTGCAGTGCTGCTCACATGTGCAAGAGTTTTGCGATGGAGTCAACCAGGGGCTAGCAGCAGTTTTATCTAGATGGAAGCGACAGACCCCTCATGCACAGAAAAAGCGAACGCGCCAAATAAGAGTCCTGGTTACCAACCCAAGGCGTAGCTCTCGCCTGGCCAAGGGCACGGGACGGGGATCAGCAGCATCAAAGCAGCAGGCGGTGTTAATCCGCAAGCTGTGCCTGGCACATCAAGGCGAGGTTATTTCGGGCGAAATCGTGCAGGCGTACATGGAGTTGTTCGAGCGCCCCTTGTCCGACTCGCACATTGCAGCCATCCTAGCGCTATTCGGCTGTGGCCATTCCATCCTTGCGATGATTGAGCATACAGGGGAGGTTGAGGAAAATAGAGGAAAATATATCACATATTTTGCATGTCATTAAGAGTTGTTTGATAGTACTAGTAGTACATGATTAAAATAATATGGTGCCCCCGCAACAGTTTGCCAGTTAAAATAGATGATGAAATCACCAAGAGAAGAACCAGATGTCTGGCCGATGCGTACAGATTGTCCAAATACAACGGTGCATACAAAGTTTGGTCACGACTCTCGTCCTAATTTGTTCATGCAGAAGGATCGAGAGGCTAGAGCAATGATTATGAGTACATCTTGACGTAGGTGCCAAGCGCGTTAACATATGAATTTGAACGCCCATGGAAGCCGATTATCTTTCCGCCCGCTGCAAGGAGCTCGAAGGCAGCACCCTGCTTCTCCCCATAAGGTCCAAAAGTGCGCCGGTTGCCGATAAAAGTGAGTGATTTCACAATGAGCCCGTGACCGGAATAGTCTACGTGCCCTTCCACGCCGGTGAGGTACTCGTCCGCCTCCAAACAAATCTAGTAGGCATACAAAACAACAAGATGAATCATCTTCATTATTGCGTACGTGCAAGTTTACCAGCTGTTACAAATATAAGATTATCTGAAAAAAGGCGACAAAAAAATGTACTGTAGGATATATACCTCTGAGGGTTCTCCTGCAGGGGAACCCCACTGCTCGGTCTCCTCCTCCCGGCCGTCCCGGTCGTACGACACCGACATGGCGTCCAACACATCGCTACGGTGCCACACAACCAGCTTAACGATATGGCAAACGCCGCGCACGTCCATGTCTTTCTCGTTGCCACCGCAGCCGCCGAAAGGGCCTATCTTCACAATCCCTCGTGGGAGGATGCCGGAGTCAGTTATGCTGATGGGGCACGTCTTCTCGTGTTCATCCTTCTCGTGGTAGAGCATCTTCCCGGCAGTGCACACATAGAAAGCGTTGGGGCAGGCAACACGGACGGATCGCAGGACGCGCTCGAGGGGCAAGCAGCGGCTGTACCGCGTGGGAATGGAGCAGCGGGTGTAGCCGGTTTTGATGAAGCACGAAGCGCATTTGTCCTTGTCCGGGAGGCTGTCGTGGCACGTCGAGCACAAGACATGCCCAGCTGCGCACTGCACCGGCCGCACGTTATAGATTCAAACAAGAGATCTTGCTTGAGACTAACATTATTAGTCCACTTGTAGCATGGACTAGTTAGTACCTGGAACACCGGAGGTACGAGGGGGCGAAGGCATCCGGGGCAATCGAGAGCCTCCGAGTCGACGTCGACGACGATCACCTTGGGGGCGGCAGAGCTGCTGCCGCCGTGAAGCTGCTGCTCCGGTTCGGCGATTGTCTTCTCCATCTGGCGATACAAGACTGGGGTATGGCTCTGGGTGGCAGGTCACATGGGAAGATGGAGCACATATACATAGGCTCCAGCTTCTTGTTGCAGGTTGTACCAAGCCACCAACCCGTACATGCATACCGCAATGCACTAATGGCATGCAGCTCACAGTCGGCGAGGCGCCTTGCTCCTTTTCGAGAAAATCACATTTATCATCAAGTTTGATATCCGGCATCTACTGCAAGCAGTCAACTTTCGTAGTACAAGTACTCCGGGCCAACTTACAAAATTCAAATTTAAACATGTAAAAGTATTCTGAAAACAAATCATGGCTGTTTACAACACATATGTCGACAACCGCTAAAAAATTCAGAATGGTAGCATTTGAAACGTTTACATTTCAATTTTGTAGGTTGGTAGCATGGTAGCATTTGAAGATTGGTATCACCTGATATTTTCTTAGGCACTCCTTGCAAACTTCCAGGGCCGGCCCTAGCATCTCGGAGGCCCTAGTGCGAAGATGGTACAATGGGCCCTACGGTCACACCTTACGTCTTCATGTTCGCTTCGCTGATGCACGTCGCAGCCGCAAGTCCGTTCAAACTATCCATATGACACAACAGTAATTTTAAACAAATATTTTATGATCTATCTAGAAGTAGCAATTTGAAATTCGAACAAAAACACAAACACCTTCCATACAAGAACAGTAGAGAAATGTCACAAGATAAATCCCAGCAACATCTAATCGTCATCGTCATGTGGTAATGTGGTGATGGTCGATCATCTTTAACATGAAACAATTACTTTGTGTGAGAATTTCATGCAAGAGAATCGTCACATAATTCGCAATAAACAAGAAAAGAAGGACAATCCATAGGATGAACAATTTACCTGTGGACCGGTGCTGGTGTCAACGCCTTAGCGGCAAGCCGAATGTGGTGCATCTTCAGCTCGTCGCCGGTGCCAAGGAGGTCACCACGAGGGCCTTGTCGCCGTGGGTACTTACAGAAGAACCTATCTACTATTCGATCTACTACTAGTATAAAACTCACTGGAAAATAAATTAAGGAGATGATATAACTGAAAATCTATTCATGAGCGTCGCTTGGGGCCCAACTCCTGGGAACTTGGTGCAATTAATTGGGAGAGGGAGAAGATTGGACGGGAAGAAGAACAAACCGGCGGCGCTGTCTCACACAAAACGAAGCAATTAGGATTAACTCTCATGGCTGGCTCCACCGTCCTTAATGGGCTGCGAGTGCTACCTTAGTTTATTTTTTCCCTTCAAATGTATCAATACATGTGCACAGAGAGTATGGTGGGCCCCTGGACATGCTGGGCCCTAGGCGGCTGCACTCCTCGCCATGGCTTAGGGCCGGCCTTGCAAACTTCTGTCTATACGGCATGTAGTGGCACCAATCTGTACATCTCTACTTTTATAAAAAAACAGAGTTGATGATGATGGTATGCTTGCCATCCTGCAATATAGGCCGTCCGATTTATATCTGACGGATAGGAAGAAAACTATGCCAATTTTGCAAAAAGATACTCATATCTGTCTATACGGCATGTAGTGGCATTAATCTGATCATCCTTTTCTCCCACAAGATAAACTACTCGTATACGATGTTCCGTGCAACGCACGGGCATCTTGCTAGTTATTTAAAAGTTTGAGTGAAAAGCAAACTGTGGGAATGCAACGTTGCTGTGTCAATCGAAAACAAAGAAGTTATTTTTGGATAATTGTCGAAACAATTTAGCTATATGTCAGGTGCTTGGAAAGAGATTTTTTCTGTCAGTCATTTTTTGTCGGTTCATTTCTGCTTTGAGATTCATACTTCCTTTTTCCTTCCTGTTTTGGGGCTGGTTCTTTTTACTGGGTATATATTTGGGTCAGTCAATTCATTAATGGGCTAAAGCCCATTACCACTGTGACTCAGCCCTCCCCTCTATCCGATTATTTTTAATTTTTTTGTGTGTTTTTGCTTTTGTTCATTCTTTTCTTTTATTAGTCCGTTTGTGTGGGTATTTTGGGGATGTTGGGTGAGTGTAAATGTATATTCGCAAATAATACAAAATATATGTGAAAATTGCACTGCTATATGATTAATCTTTGCATACTATATAAAATATAATTTCAGTGAAAAAGTCATGTGCTTTTATTATTACTTATTTATTTTATAGTAAAATAACATGCCACTAATTCATTGTGCCTTATAAAACTTCATTGTTTTGATATTTTATCTAGTTATTATTTTATTTCCTTTCTTCTTGAAAGCTAATGCCAATGCCAATAATTCATTCCTCCTTAGTAACATTTTTTTTGCAAAAAAACCATTGTTATATGCTTATTCTTGCATATTTTTAAAGAGCATATTTTTGTGTATATTGTGTGGAAATTTTATCATTGCTTATTTTAGAATTTGTTTTTCATTTTATTTCTTCTTAAAGAGTAATACCAATGCCACTGATCATTCTTCCGTAGAAAACCTTCTTATTTTGATCTTGTTTTACCTTTTTTTCACTTTTCTTTTTTTCTTAAAGGGTAATACCAAAACCACTAATTTATTTTTTTAGAAAAGTTCATTAATTTGAATTGGTACTTATTTCATTTTCTTCTTCTTTAATCATAATAACAATGCTACTTCTTTGGTTCTACAATTTGCCAACATAATAATACTAATAAATAAATAATTAGCACAGGATGTCACGTCCGTGCGGATTCTTAATTTCACATAAGCAGGTGGGCCAATGCTGATGGTGTTGGTTTAAAACGGGCAAACTACAGGGTCACCGCGGGGCAACTCGAAGATTGATTTTACTCATAGGCTGACTTATCCAACCGTAGTCTGATAACGAGATACGCGCGGCTCCTATTGGGGTCTCGGCACGTCGGGAGGTCTTGCTTGATTTGTTTTACCTTAGTCCAATGTCTTGTGCACTGGAATTGTTTTTTATACCTGACGCTGACGAACACCAAGCAAATATATGTGTAGTGAAAGATTGGAATTTCACACTGTCCAGAGTCTAGACAATGTCTTATACCTGACTGACTACATCGCTTGTTAAATTGGAGGGAAAGATTGCAATTTATGGTGAGACTGATGGTTTGCAGGATGATGGCAGGTTATATATTTTTCTTGAACTTTGTGACCACTTAGATCTCATCTTGTCTTGATGTTTAAATTTCTTTTCGCTTTGGCGCTTTTGCTGGTGATGTAACTTCATTGAGTGTGTGTGCGGGAAAATATCTGGTGCTCCGGAAGCACCTAAGCTCAGGTGCTCCCGTACGAGCCCGCTCGTTGAATCTCAGATCCAAGGGCTCCCATGAGATAATGAACATTTTTGCAAAATGTCCTCAAGAAGTCCAAAAAATGCGCACAAGTACATCAGCTACGACAGGTCCTTAAATACCGTTGGATCTTGGATCCAACGGCCCGGAAGCCCGTATCATAGGAACACCGCTGTCCTGGTATCACAGGATACTCTCCCGTGTTTGTGTGGCAGCCTGGAGCAGAAGAAGAAGGTGATTCCCGAATGCCAAGTGGCTGACGCTAACGCTGACCAACGCCAACTGCCCCCCCCCCCCAAGAGCGCATCCACATGTATGTTTATACTTCCAACCAAACTCAATAACCTTATTGACGATCCGTCCTGCTGCCTCCCGCCAGTGTCGATGCGTGTAGAGAAGCTGGTGAGTTGATGTGTACCTTCGTTTACCTAATATAAGTGTAATCGAGAAGCTAGTGATTTCAGCCCAGCTCCACGCAAGTGCTCTACTCCCGTCGCATCTCCCCATGTTTCGGGCCCCTCGTCCCCCTTGTGTCTCCCCCGCGGGCGACCAGGGGGAACCCTAGCCGACGTCATTTCGGCCCTCCTCCACCTCCACCTCTCCTCACCGTCGTCTGTAGCGCTGCCGGGAAAAGCTTGGGCGGCTGGGCGGTGGCGGGGCGTCTCTCCCCCTTGTTCGTCACGGTTGGCGCGGGGAAGCCCTATCGGGCGGGGCGCCTAGCTAGCGTGGGGTCGGGCGGCGCGGCGGGCGGTTTTTTTGGCGACGTCATGTGCGGTGCGGCTGTGGCGGCCTGCTCGCGGCGTGGTGGGGAAGATCAGTGGCCGCGGGTGCTGTCGGGTTCAAATCGGATCCTATTCTGGGTCTTGTGCTTGAACGCCGCCGGCCGTCGCTGACTACCCTGGGTCGTTAGATTCGGCGCCTCGAGATCTACGATGGATGCTTCTTGATCCTCCTTCATGGTGGGTTTAGTCCCATGGCTCTCACATCTATGCAGGTTTTGGTTCATGGTCTGTCGCCGAATCCGAAGCCGACAGAGGTTTGGTGGTATAGGATGGGGACCGGAGGAAATTTTGATCAGTTGCCACCGAGGACCCGGCTGCTGACGGCAACCGAGGTATTGCTCTCCTCCTCTCCTTGCTTTCTTCCCTTGCGTCCAGGTAGTTGCTTTGTGTGCAATCTTCTTGCTGTTGTAAAAGAGCATAATAACTAATCTGAAGGCATTCAAGGTTGAAATATGTACGCTTGTTACCACCAAGTTAGAAGATTTTGCATCCAGCAGGACATTGCAACAATCATCATGAAAGGCGTCGTCGAAGAAAATGGGATGTTCCACAATGGCCTTGTATTGCGGGCCGACGTCTGAAAAAGTCGCACAGGCCTACAACGTCTGGACATGACGCCTTTCACGACGCTATGGTGTATACTCCCAGATATGGTAGGATGGAAATTCTAGTGATTGACGATGACAATGATGATGTGTCGGTTGAACATGTACTTTATGTAATCGACAAAACTTTGAATTTCTATATGACAAAACTTTCAAGTTTAAACGGTCCTCCTCAACTGGCGTAGCGCTCTAATTAATTAGTTTGGGTGCAATGAATATTGTTAATTGTGTTTACTATTTGTTGCTTCTATTTACTAACACTTTCTCTTGGTGTTGCTCAAGTATATTATGTTGCATATTCTCTTTGAATTCGCCTGATGATGATGCATCTCTGAGAGAGACATAGACCATCGATGGCGAAGAAGTGCTATGCCCTGTACATAGGGAGGGTTCCAGTAGTGTACGACGAGTGGCCAGAGTGTCAGGCCCAAGCGTAACGCTTCCTGGGCGGCAGCTAGAAAGGGTTTTGAAAAAGGAAGCGGAGCGGAAGCTAGTTACTTGAGGTGCACACTAGCGCGCGAGAGAAGGGGAAACACGCCGAGTCGGCTACCGCACGTGTGCAAGAGTCCATCGAGCATTGCCTCGCTGACGCCATGGACTCATGGAGGTTGGCCTCTCCCTTCTATCCCATGCATCTATGCCTCTCAAGTTTTTGGATGAGCCATGCCGTACTGATGTCTACCGTATTAATCGTGTTCATAGTCATGTTATTCATAACCAGACGCCCTTAGAACACATTGTTGGCACTAGAATCAACAACTCATTTCTTAGAATTTTCACTTGTGCAAATTTGCCCAACTTGCGACCATTCAACAACACAAACTTGAGTTTCGATTCGAATAGTGTTTCTTTCTTATAAGCGTGAGTTACTATGCATAGCACTAGAATGACATAATCTATTCACAGAATGCATCATAGAAGTTAATTTGAAGAATACACAATTGATGGAATGAACATGATCTTAGATACACCAGACGAATTACACAGTGAGTATGAACAAATTGAATTGTAAAATTAAATCAGTGATACAAGCAACACAAAATTACACAACTTGCATTTTACGCAGCATAATTACCACAAATCCATCACTTGGCAGACATTTCTTACTAGAATTGCAATTTGCTAGCAAATGATTGCCCAAAGTTCCATCCCTTTGGCACAACATCATTGAACACAAGTGTGTGTCCATCACTGTTGGTTAGTCTGAAGGAGAGCATCTTGCCGGTGAGGTTCGCAAGCGAGTGCCAGTTAGCACCCCAATTGCGTGCCATAGGCATCCACTCGTCCGAATTAGAGGTCTTGACATCCATGGACTTGATCGAGCCAGCTGCAGCAACATTGCTCACAAGCACAAGATTGAAGTACTCGTGACCATTGATTACGAACCTCACGCCACCCCGCTTCACGCACGGAACTCTGCATATGTATGGCAGTTATGTGGCTATGATGACTCTGAACTAACTTTTGAACTTGTAAGAAGCATATATACCTCTGGTACATGACGGGGATGATGCCACCTTTATAAACACCAATCTTCTCTCAGGCCGGCTGGGCCATGTCGAAATGCGGCCGCGGTGGGTTGCACCAGCCGCCGTTGTCATTGGGGAGGGCATCGTTGGGCGGGCAGAAGTTTGTGGCCGTGACGGTGACCGTCACACCAGGCTTGCAAAACAAGGGATCCGCGCGCTTTCGGTCGCATGCGATCTTGTAGCACTGCCCGCATGCGGCACCGTCATTGAACAACACGGTGCTCAGAGCCGCCGTGCGTGTCCCGTACCCTTCAGAGAAGAGGTTACCATACCCGCATGCGCCACCTGCAATATGCAATATATAGAACCCATCGCAAGTGTTAATACACAGAAGAACAAGATCGACCGGGCATGCACGCAGTAGATAGATGTACAGGCATGAGTTGAATGATTAGTTGATTACCCATTGTGTCAGAGGCGTCAGCGCCGCCGTAGAACGTTGCATGCGCCTTCTGCCAGACGAAGGGTTGCGGGGATGGCGTGGTCAGGTTGTCCGCGGCCACAGAGAGCACACAGCCGATCGCCGCCAGCAGCATCCCTGCAACAAATCGAGCTGGAGCCATATGGGCCGCTAGCTCTTGAAGTTTGATGAACTTGTGGCCTAAATTAATGGAAGCGTATGTTCAGTGTGTCTATATTGATCTGTTGCTGACGGTTGTGAGCTGTTGTGGTGATCTGACGATCGTTTGTTTATATAGTCTTCACTGCGGTCAATTCGTACGTACGTCGCTAGAGGATTAAGCAAGGCCACCCTGATTGGTTCAATGAAGCACCTAGCGTGCAAAAGTGCCTGGCCGTGCAGCCAAGCCATGGCTTGTGTGGCAATCAAGAGATATATGTATAGTATGCATGTAGGCGCAGACCCGTCCCTTGAATCGTACGACGAGTGTTCATGTCCTGCATCTGGTCCTCAACGTCGGCGTGTGATAATTAGGTCGTGAAGAAACCTTGAGTTGTCAGTAAGGCACATCGACAGATGCTTTCAATCCGTATCCGTCCATTTTTATGCACGGTCGTGAAGAAATCTTCGTCGGTTTGGTCTTGCGAAGTAACTTGACGTTGCTTTGGTGCCGGTGGATCATTCTGTGGACGTTAAACCAGGCTAATCCTATATTTTGCAAGTTGCTGGGTGGATCATTCTGTGGACATTAAACCAGGCTAATCCTATATTATGCAAGTTGCCCAAACGTGTAGGGGGCACGTTTCCGGTTAGCAATTTATCTGTTTCACCATACCTTTTCATGTTTGTTGTTTCTCCCTTTTCAATTTTTGTTATGGTTTCCCCATTCGAGTTTGGTTTCTGTTTCTAAGGAGCAACTAACTAAAGGTTATCCTTTGGGGCTCCCCTAAGAATCAATTTTTTTTGGCCTTAGAGCGCGTCAAATAATGCATCCGGACGCCGTCACGTATCATGTGCTGGGTGCCCCCTCTGAGTTTTTTGCATGGGTTTTTGGATTTTAGATGGGGGTTTTTGGCATTTCAGTTTTTGCCTGGTTCTCCTTGGTTTTGGAAAAAAAATTGTTTCATTTTTGACAAAACATAGCCATGCTTCTTTAAAAAAAGTGCTCCTTATCGGTGTACTGAACAATGCGTGTTCATACCCCTGACTACGCACCTGCAAGATGCAGCTTCTGTGCCGGGAAGGACATGGCAGAAGGTAGATCTATCCCAAGATGCACAAGTCATGGTAAATAATACCGTAAAGAAGATCTCCGGGCAGAGAAGATCATCTCAAGATCAAGACCCAGGCTGCCGGGAAGCTACCTTTCCTGGCATTCTGTTTCTCCACGTCGCTAGCAAGCTCAAGGCCGGCAAGCCCAAGATCCCTCCACTGCTTTGCCGCACCTGCTTCTCAGGAGTCTACCAACAGGTGGCAGCGCGTAGGCGGTTAGGTAGAGGCTGTTGGGGCACGTGTCGATCCATCTTTTGGAAGAACAACTTTATTGACATCCATCTACAGGGTGTCGTAGTAACAAAAGGTAGGTACCATTATGTTTCTCGTGGAAGCACAAATTTGCTTCTGCAAGAAGCACAGCCAGTGTCTCCGGAAGAAGCACATATTTACTTCCACGACAAGCACAACCAATGCTTCCGTCAGAAGCACAGTTTGTGCTTCCACGAGAATCACAATTGTGCTTCTTAAAGGGAAAAACACAACCTATGCGTGTACGAGAAACATAGTGCTTCCGCGAGAAGCACAACATGTGTTTCCCTAAGAAATAGAGAAACCCACAACATGTGCTTTCAGAAAAAAGTGAAAACAACAACCGTGCTTTCGGGCTCCCTTTTTTCTCAGGTTTTCTTGGTATCCTTTCTTTTCGGTTGCCAGTGTTTCTCGGTTTTTGTTTTTGGAACTTTTCGGTATTTGTTTCTTCCTATGTTGAGATTTTGTTTTTCTGGTTTCTGGGTTTTTCGTGAAAAAAAAGTTTGTTGGAACCTATTAACATGGGATTTAGTTTCGACCATCCCGACGCAAAATATGTAACGCTGAAAATGATTTGGTATAAACACATGGTTCCAAAGATAAAACGTTTTGAATAAACGAATCTGCCAAAAAAAAGTGTCAGGTTGTGACAACTGGCACATGCAATGCATCCACTTGTCAGTGCCTAAAGAGGTGGGGGAATGACCTTTGATAAGGGGACCTTTAACTAGTGATTTCATTTTTTATAATGATATTATAAATATAACTTTTTCACAGATATTATAAGCAACTGTATAAAAATTTAATGTTATTGGGAGTTTGGGACACATTGCGACGACCCATATTGGGGGTGTATGCATGTTTGCCCAGCTGTTTATGGCAGGACCACTTATTTGAAGCACAAAAAATTTGTAGAGCAAAAGCATAGAGCGCTCACTCCCTAGGCTCGCCCAATTCGGTGTATCCTAGAGCACTTGGTCCTCGCAGCGACTATATCTCACGTTAAGCGAGATGGAAGGATCGCTCGCTAAAGGGTTACGCTAATCAGGCCGGCCCATTCACGTACACACACAGTAAAAGAAAAAACCCGAAGAGAGAATGCATTGCGCCATGGCCTCCTAGTTTAGAGCAACTACGCCAAGCCACTGGGCTAGCCCGATGGCTTCCTAGTTCGTGACAGTAGTAGGGCAAGGCTACTTAAGTCTAAACAACTCGGTGTTTTCACTGTTTCTTCTCCACTTTTTCCAGGTTTTTTCATTTGTTTTTTCACCGGGTTTTCTCCATTTTTCACATGTTTCATTGGTTATTTTCTTTATTTCTTTCTTGGTTTTTACCAGGTTTTTTCCTTTCTTTCTTTTTTCTTCGGTTTGGTTTACTTTCTCGTCCCCAATCGGTTTTTTGTGTTCTTTTTTCGTTTCTTTTGTTTTTTGCTTGATTTTTTTTCTTATGTTTGTTTTGATTTTCACTCTATATTATTCATATATGTAAAAAAATTAATATAGGTTTAACATTTTTCCAATACAAATTTTAAAAAAATTGAACACATTGTCAAGATTTGTTCTATACACATTTTCAACATTTTTCAAATACAAGATTAACATTTTTTCCAAAATATACAGTCAACATTTTTCTATAGACACTTTAAAAATTTCCAAATTATTGCTAACATTTTTAGATATACATGATCAACATTATACACATTTAACATTTTTCAAATATTTGGTTAACATTTTTCCAATACTTGTGCAACATTTTTTAGATGCTTTATTAATATATATATATATTGCAACAAGAGATATATTTCTTTGCAAGAAGCAATGGGAGAGGTAATTGATGTGTCCACCAAAATCGATCTCCATAGATGTGCAATAAAGAGAGGAGTTGTGGTCTTCTCGTGGGTCATGTTTGTCCCGCGAGAACTTAATAGTGGTGGGGTTACTCGGTGTGGTGGCAACCATCTAACTCGTGTCTTTTTCCTCCGGGTCTGCTTCTGTCTTGGGGTTGTGTCTGCCTCCTAATTTGATAGCTATAAGGCGACCTTCGGGCACGGTTGCTTCGATCACTCTCGCTTATGATGGCGTAACCGGATGGATCACTAATTGTAGCGCATAAATCTCATTTCATTAGCATATTTAGCGCATAGTCAGACATCAAATGTCCCTTTTTATCAGGGTTATTCTATTTGATTATTTTAGCGCTCACGTGCCCACAATTTGTTTTCGGGCTAAACCAACGTATTCTCTTTTTTTGACCCAAGAAAAAAAATTGCACCCTCGGACGACCCAGTAGGGGAGTGCGGCTGAGGCTCAATACTGGCTGTGCGACGGAGCAATTTTTTTCCTGGGCCAACTGCATGGGGGCTACTATATGACGCTAGTTGCGTCAAATAGCACGTGGGACACACATCAGTTTGTGTATGGGCCAGCACACTGGTAGGCTCCAAGACGACATGTTTGTAAGGTGCGAAAAAATTCAAAAATTGATGAGTTGAAAGATCGAAATCGTGCTCTCAAAGACCCGACTACGTGCTGCTAGCCACTCAAAGAAACGAGTCCTACCAACCAATGGCCAGCTCAAACCATTAAAATCATACTTCAATGTTAGATTGGAAACAATTTTTGTTTTATGTAACTTGAATAATTTCGAAAATCCCAAACATTTTTTTTGAAATTCCTTACTATCAGAAATACACAACACAAATTGAAGCGTTTGAAATTCACAATTTTATTTGAAAACTTGAACCTTTTATAATAACACGAATATTTTTTGAATATGTGATTTTTTGACAAAGGAAACATATTTTGAACATTCAGAATAATTTTTCAAAATGTGTTTCTTCAAACTCGGACATTATTCTGAATTTTTCAAAAATTTAGTAAAACAAGAATATTTTTCGTATGTGGGAAAAAATTAAATGCAATTTCTTTGGAAAATCTTGAACAACTTCGGAAAACAAAGAAAAAATGGAACATTTTAAAAAAATTTGACGTAATTTTGGTATGAGAACAAAGATTTGATATTCTGAACGTTTTTCGTAATGGAATATATTTAAATATTGTGAACAATTTAAAAAAATTGATTTTTTTTCTGATATTATAAACTTTCTTGAAAACTTTCAATTTATGCAAGAAGGGAGAAATAAAAATAAACTTCGAAGGAAAAAAAGAAAAAAGAAACTGGAAATAAAAAGAGAATGAAAAGGATAAATAAAAATAAAATATAACACAAAAAAACGGTTCAGTCCAGGTTGGGCGCCATCTACGAATTTGAGGCTATTTGATGCTTTCTGCGATAAATAGGTTTCCCTCACCTGTGGACGGCCACCAAAATAGTTGGGCTGGCTTTGCTGGACCACACCTGGGCGGCCCATGTAAGAAATTCGGGCTTTTTTCTTTTGTAATAGAGGAACGGACAAAAATTTAGTACCACCTCGAAGAGGAAAAGAATCTTTTCGATAGTGAATGTATGAAAAAAAATCAGAGAAACGCACCTTGCTTTATTAGTAGGGATGGATAAAAAAATTCCTCATTTTTTAACACATGGTCAAAATTTTTCTGTACATATTAAACATTTCCAAAATGATTTATTAATTTTTTTTCCAATACATGTTCAACATTAAAAAAAACTTGATCTAAAAAATTTATGTACATGATCAATTTTTTTCAAAGATGTTTTTAGTACATGATCAACAACTTTTATTTTTTACGTTCAACATTTTTCCGTATGCTTGGCTAACCTTTTGAAATCATTATCAACATTTTTCAAATACATGTTCTATATTTTACATATACTGGTTCAACATTTTTTCAAATATTTTTTCTTGAGTGTTTTTCATAATATATATACATAAACTGCAAATTTTCTTGTCTTATGGCCTATATTTTTATTTTCTTATGTCAAATTTTACATAGTGAATCAATAGGAATGTAACTATTTGAATTTGAAACGTAACTTAATTATGAAATGATTGTAACATTACCTCGGGTGAAGAATAACTTATTCTGCAACCTGTTTGATGAATATATATATATATATATATATATATATATATATGTGTGTGTGTGTGTGTGTGTGTGTGTGTGTGTGTGTGTGTGTGTGTGTGTGTGTGTGTGTGTGTGTGTGTGTGTGTGTGTGTGTGTGTGTGTGTGTGTGTGTGTGTGTGTGTGTGTGTGTGTGTGTGTGTGTGTGTGAATAGGTTGTCCAGAACATTCTCTTTTTCTTTCCAGTTTCTTTTGTCTTTTTTTCCTTTGAAGTTTATTTTTCTTTCTCCCTTTTTGCATAAATTGAAACTTTTCAAGAAAGTTCACAAAAAAGATCACCTCTGGAACGAACTGGCAAAAGAGACTGGCTGGCGCGTTGGTCTGGGTCGTGTTGGCAGACGCGCCAGCTGACACGTGGCTCCTGCCGCCATGCGCCGAGGCGGCAGCCCCTGCCATTACAGTCCCAGGCAGCAGGCTACCCATTATAGGAATCGGCGGCCACTGGCAAGCTGTGAAGGAACGGGGTCCTGCAGTTGGGCCCTGCCGGCATAAGGGGAGGCGGCTGCATTATAGTTGTGTTGTGGTGGTTGGTTTTCGTCTCTTTTCGCTCATACTGATTGTTGTGTTTTGATACTGTGTATTTGCCGCCTGAAATTTCGTTCGTTCTATTGACGCTCAAAAGTGGCATAGTCATAAAATTATCTTAGGCTGTATCAAGACTAATTCAAACTTATGGTTGGAGGTCACCTCCGGATGGTTCTCTTTAAGAAGATTGAGATGGATATGAAGATTGTCTAAAACGGAGCTCGGATGCAATAGTTATGACGAGTTCAGAGATGCTCATGTTGACACCAGATTAAAGAATGGCTTGAAACTCAATTAAGATGGCCGGTGATGGAAAATGTTTCAACACTAAAGTTGTGCGTCTCGTCAAAACGGTTGATCTTGATTTAAAAATTGTCTTAATCCCAGGTCGTATGCAACCTGTGAAGGCAAAACAAGGTCAGAAACAGAAGCTGCAGAGTCATTTCGGACCGACCGAGTTGATTTGACTCGGTGAGACCGAGTTGATCCAAAAAAATTACAAAAAGTTACACAGAGTTGCCCATGTTCACTCGGTGGGACCGAAGCAAACCAATCGGTGAGACCGAGTTGATCCGGAAAATTATAGAAAGTCGCAGAGAGTTGGCCACTTTCACTCTGTGGGACCGAAGTAAACCAATCGGTGAGACCGAGTTGATCCGGAAAATTGCCAAAGATTCCTGTCCGAGTTAGGTTAGGGTTTTTGATGTTTTGAATGGATTTTTTAGTTTTTTTCTTGTACGGGAAGTCCAGTCGCCTCATAAATAGATGAGATGTGACGGCCGATTGAACAACACACAACCGACAAATCAATATACTACTTTTTACCCTAGTTTTTACATCTCTCCCTTGTTCTTTCTCTCTCGTTCTTCGTTCGTTCTTTGTGTTCAAGGGCAGCGGTCCTCGAGGCTGTAGGGGAGAGCGAATCGACCTAGGGCAGCCCATAGCTGCCCCGGTCTAGACGGGGTCCCTCCCGGGTGTGTGGGGTTTCGGTCCTCAAAAGCGCCCGCCGGATTGCTTGCGTACCGCGCTTCCGGATGGGTCTCCTTCGACCTGAGCTACGGTGCATCACCCTCGGCGTTGGAGGTACAGGGTGACGTGTCCGTGTGCAAACATGTTTGTGCCCTATGTTCCCGCCATCACATTTGTCAACACTGCGACGATGAAAAATAAGGCGCGAACAGACGAAATCTTAGGCGGGAAATACATAGTATCAAAACACAACAATCTGTATCAGCAGAAAGAGACGAAAGCCAACCATTGATAACATTGCGGGTTGTCACTGTTGGGGAACGCAGTATTTCAAAAAAATTCCTACGATCATGCAAGATCTATCTAGGAGATGCATAGCAACGAGAGGGGAGAGTGTGTCTATGTACCCTCGTAGACCGATAGCGGAAGTGTTTAGTAAAGCGATCCAACCGATCCAAGTACCGAACGTACGGCACCTCCGCGTTCAGCACACATTCAGCTCGATGACATCCCTCGGGCTCTTGATCTAGTTGAGGCCGAAGGATAGTTCCTTCAGCACGACAGCGTGGCGACGGTGATGATGAAGTTACTGGCACAGGGCTTCGCCTAAGAACTACGACAATATGACCGAGGTGCGTAACTATGGTGGGGCACTGCACACAACTAAGAAAAATCTTGGAGTGCCTTTGGGGTGCCCCTGCCCACGTATATAAAGGAGGAAGGAGGAGTAGGCCGGCCTAGGAGGGGCGCGCCTGGTGTGGGGAATCCTACTAGGACTCCCCAATCCAAGTAGGATTCCCCTCCTCTTTCCTATTCAGAGTAGGAGAGAAGGAAAGAGAGGGAGAGGGAGAAGGAAAGGGGGGCCGTGTCGTGGTTCTAAGTCTGACAGTAGAATGGGGGGTAGGAATGTAGAGGCAAGATCTTAGCTATGGAGGGGTTGTACTCAGGAGTTTTACGAGTTCAGGCCCTTCTCGAGGAAGTAACAGCCCTACGTCTCGGAGCCTGGAGGCGGACGACTGGATTATATGCGTGTGTGTTACAGAAAGTGCGAACCCTTGTGCCTGTGGAGGGGGGGTGGCTTATATAGAGTGCGCCAAGACCCCAGCCAGCCCACGTCATAGAGGGTTTAAGGTACATAAAAGATGGGGGCGTTACTGGTAATGCCTGCAATAAAGATACATAATGACCATTAAACCTATGACTTAATTCTCGACCGTTGCAGAGTGGAGTGGCTCAAGATCTTCTGGTAGTCGAGTGATTATCTGTACAGTCGAGTGTCTTCAGGATTGTCGAGTGGAACATAACTTCATGGTCAAGTGGATGATGATTTTTCTTCGAATGCTCCTGGCACCTTTAGGGATGTCCTTGGGGAGGGTATCTTGAACAGATCCATGACCCTACCCTAGGTACATAGCTTCATCATTAGCCCCCGAATGGATCAGGGTTTGAGTGAGGAAGGAGTTGAGAACACTTCCGACCCATTTTTCGTGCTATGAGTATATCTTGCTTTGGATCAATGAACTGAGGGGATGACACCAACTTCTTTTTCAGTCATCTTGGTCCATTCTTAGTTTTTGTCGAGTGAACTTTTACGGTAGAGTTCCGAATGATGATGCGGAGGATGTCTTCCGTCTGACAAGTTGTTCTGTTGTCCGCGGATTTCGCGGGATTTGAATTTCGCAAAGCGCGCCGGACGGGCGAGGCCGTGGTAATCGGGACGGATTAGGCAGGTCGCCTCAATTCCCGTGACACCTTTTTTGCCACGTATCGCGCGCCCGACTGTTGCGGGATTTGTTTAGATCGTCCGGGCCTACATGTCAGTCACTCGGAAGTGACCTTATAAAAGGCACCGGACCGGGCCTTTGAACAGTGCACCCTCATTCTCTTTCTTCTTCCTCAGATTTCTCCGCTGCGCCCGCTTCCGCTCTCGGCGTCGTAGCCTCGCTCGGACTCGATCCGCCGCCATGGGAAAGGAGAAGACGGTGGCGTTGGAGCGCGCGAAGAAGGCGACCGCGAAGGCAAAAGGAAAGAGGACCAGTTGGGGCGGGTCCTTGTCAAGGTCTGGCCTGCCGTCGGGGTGGATCCAGGGCGATAGGATCCGCTCGACGATCAGCCAGGACGACCTCGACGACCTGGTTGAGGGGGGATTGATCCCCACGAATCGGCGCGGCTCCCGGGGAACAAGACCGAGCCGCGGCCGCTGGAGGGTGAGTGTGTTCTCCTCGCCACTCATGTCGACCACGGGTTCTCTTTGCCTCCCCATCCTTTCTTTCGTGGCTTTTTGAACTTCTTCGGGGCTCAACTCCACCACTTCACTCCAAACACCATAGTGTATCTTGCTGCCTTTGTGTCGATGTGCGAAAATTTCTTGGGTTGTCGACCGCACTGGGGTCTACTCAAGCACATATTCACCTGCCGCTCCCAGTCGGTCAAGAAGGCCAACCCGAGTGACGAGAGGACGCACATGATTCAGATGTGCGGGGGCCTTGGAATCCAAATGAGGAATAAGAGCACCTTCCTAGCTATGATCCTTCCTGACTCGGTCCGGGGCTGGCAGTCAACCTGGTTTTACTGTAAGGACCAGCCGACCCCGGGTCAGTCGACCGGACTTCCCCCCTTTTCCTTGGGTGGAGTGGAGAAGCCCTCCTCCCTGAGGGTCATCCCAGAAGAGAAGGCGTAGGTGAAGGAGTTGGTTGAGCGGGTCGTCCAACTTGTCCGTGACGGGGTGACTGGAATGGACCTGCTGGAGGTCTTTCTCAGTCGACGCATCCAACCACTTCAAGCCCATGACCATCCGATGTGGATGTACTCGGGACTCGAGGACTCCACTCGGATCCACCCGGAGGACGTTAGTGAAGACATGGTGGATAAGTGGCTGAGAGGAATCACCGGCAACAAAGATAATTCCCGGGGGTCTAGGAGGTTGATTCCATTCAACCACTCACGCCAGCCGGAACAGGTATGATTCTGCTTTGCCAAGTATCTTCTCGATTCACTGTGTAGCACCTTGTTGACGATCGACTGTATTTCTTTTATTCATTGGCTTTTCAGGATCTTATTGATATGTACTCGATGCCCAATGGAGTGCAGGAGCAAGATGTCGAGGAGGGGGCGAGCGGGGGCGAGAGTGGCGAGTGGCACTCGGATGCGGAGGAGGACGAGGAGAGCGACGACTCAAGTGATGACGAGGAGGTCGACTCACCTCCTCGCAGAGAGAGAAGATCCAAGCACGCTCAAGACCCGACGAGCACCCCGGTCCTTGCGGCTGCACCGACTGGGCCATCTTTGAAGCGACCTCAGACGTCTTCGCCAGCGCCGACTGAGAAGATATCGAAACAGCCCAAGATTGTGCCGCCTCTTGCGCCAAAAGCATCGAAAGCCACCTCCTCTAAACCACCGAAGGCTTTGCCCAGAATCAAAGTGACCGTCCCCACCATCTCCGGGTAAACATCTGATCTGTTCCTTTGGTCGACTCGAGCAACAGAACGTAATCGACTGAATGTTCACATTTTCACTGCTGCTACATCTGGAACTTCTTCCTACCAATATCGAGATGAGGATATGGAAGACGCGGTTACCTCCAACCCAGGTAAAAAATCTTATGATCTTTTTCTTGATTACTTAGTCGATTAAACTCTAGCGATTCACTTGGGGTCGACTGATTTCTCTGCAGCTCCACCCAACGTCATTGATCTTCCAGATGATGATGAAGATGTGGCCCATAGGCCCAGAAAGAACAAAAAAGTACCGGCTGGCAAGACATCCCAGCAGGGATCGACGACCACACCAACCGCCCGGCAATCTGAAGACACAGGCGGGGCCTCTGTAACTTTCGTTGTACCATTGTCGAGTGAGCGCCCTGCACCGTCATTGAACCGGTGTTCCCTTCAGTCGTCCAACCTCACGCTTCGAAGCTCCAAGCTGCCGCGCCTGGGTTGTTTACCCACTTATTCACCAACTACCATGTTCCGAAAAACCAGTCGGACGCGGCTGCGGAAGCCATCCGTCAGGCTAACGTGATGATGGAGCAGATGAAGACGGTGCACGAGCATAGCCAGGCTGCTTACGGCGCCAACACTGCTCTCTGGGCCAATGTCTAGGTAAGTAAACTTTCGACTGACCTTGTTCTATTAGGATATGCTAGCCGAAATATTTTCTTTCATACAATCTCTTGTTGCTTGCGTCGAACCTGTACACCCACTGGGTGTTTTGTTTTCTTTGGTATTTGCGCTCTTCCACTCGGTCTGGGCGAGTAGGATCTGAACCGGTGGGGGCACGCTAAGTGCACCCACTGGATGTAGTCCTCGAGACTGCAGTCAACTGCGGGCAGTCGACTGGGGTCTGAGTTCTTTTTCCTTTCTTTTCTTCCACTCCACCCAGGCGGACTGGTCGAATGAGATCTGAACCAGTGGGGGCACGTCAAGTGCACCCACTGGGTGTAGTCCCCGAGACCGCGTCGACTGCTGGCAGTTGGCCGAGGTCTGAATAGTTCTCTTTTTTTACTTGACCCAGGCGGACCGGTCAAGTTGGGTCTGAATCAGTGGGGGCACGCCAAGTGCACCCGCTGGGTGTAGTCCCCGAGATCGCAGTCGACTGCGGGCAGTCGACTAGGGTCTAAGTGAACTTCTAAGTTTTATTCACTCGGAAGTAAATAACCTTTGATCTTGTCAATTGACACGTTTTTTTACCTCCTGCAGAAATCTTGTTCTCTCATTTCTAAGTTTGCCGAGTTTGAGGAAAAGCAGAGGCAACTCAACCTCGACTTGGAGTTGGCCCGACAAAAGTTGAAGAAAGTCGAAGATGAAGCTACTGGTATGGAAGGTAGCTGCTTGTCGACTGTTCACGTTGATCGTCTTTTAAGATATTTCTTTGATCTCTTGTTTGATCCGATTGCTTCTTTTGCAGAGAAAATGAGGTTGGCTCTGGAGAAGAAGGCCTTGGACCTTGCAGCTGCACAAAAGGAAGCTCAAGACAAGACTGCCCTTGCAGACTAGAAGCTGGCTTCGGTCGGAGCATTGGAAGGGGAGGTGAACAAGCTGAAGTCCTGTCTCAATGAGTCTAACCGAGAAGTAAGTCGTCTGAAGAAGGATAAGATTGCCCTGAATGAGAAGCTGGAGTCTGAGGTCCGCAAGAGAAATGACACGGAAGCCTATCTGAGAACTCTTGCCAAGAAGCTGTATCTTATGCTGGAAGGTACTCCTTTTAATCCGACTACTTTACTGCTTGCAAGTTAATCCTGTCCAGTCGACTCACTAACTCTTTGACTGTAGAATTCTATCAAAACTTTGACGAGGAAACTGGAAGGATCGAGACTAGTCTAGACCCTATCGTTTCTCCGGTTTGCGACGAGACTGCCATGAACGTGCTTCGACTCGAATCCCGTGTCGCCAGCGTCACAAGTTATCTCGCAAGCCTGAAGGTGGCAGTTTCACAGATCGACTCATCACTCTGGCCAGGGGCGACGCTTCAAAATGACCTGGAATCTCTGATGGCTCGGCTCAACGAGATTCCTGGTCAAGTGCAAGAATGGAAGAAGTCCTCTGCCCGGTGTGGTGCTGATGTGGCGTTGTCCTTGGTCAGAGTCCACTACAAGGAAGCTCGTGAAGACAAGCTGGTGGCAATCAAGGTTGCCAACACCAAAAGGCATGACTCCCAGTCCTTTATGGAGACTTTCATTGCTGCTACCACTCGGATCGCAGATGGAATCGACTTGGACGAATTCGTCGAACCCTCCAGCCCTCCTTCTGCCGAGTGAACAAACTATGAGATTTAAACTTGTCTTAAATTTGCCTCGGAATGCCGAGTGGTTGTTGTAACCATTAAACTCCTTCGGGATTGATGCTCGAATACTTTTGATTTGTTGCTTGGAACTTTAGGATTTATCCGAACTGCTTTTGAGTATACTTGCGATTGCTTTTGGGATCTGATCCGTTGTATTTGTGGCGTAGCTCAGAGGAGAAGGTTGCAGTCGACCTGCACCTCGCCGTCCTTGCGGAAAAGGATGGAGCGCACGTTGTACTTGTGGCGTAGCTCGGAGGAGAAGGTTGCAGTCGACCTGCACTTCGTCATCCTTGCGGACAAGGATGGAGCGTACGTTGTATTTGTGGCATAGCTCGGAGGAGAAGGTTCCAGTCGACCTGCGCTTCGTCGTCCTTCCAGACAAGGATGGAGCGTACGATGTACTGGTGGTGCAGCTCTTAGGGAAAGGATTTTACAAACTTAGGCGAGTACTGGACTGCAGCTAAGCCCCCAAGTGGGAGGATTGCTCACCACTCGGTAGGATTTTACAAACTTAGGCGAGTACTGGATTGCAGCTAAGCCTTCGAGTGGGAGGATTGCTCACCACTCAGTAGGATTTTACAAACTTAGGCGAGTACTGGACTGCAGCTAAGCCCCAGAGTGGGAGGATTGCTCACCACTCGGTAGGATTTTACAAACTTAGGCGAGTACTGGACTGCAGCTAAGCCTCCGAGTGGAAGGATTGCTCACCACTCGGTAGGATTTTACAAACTTAGGCGAGTACTAGACTACAGCTAAGCCCCCGAGTGGGAGGATTGCTCACCACTCGGTAGGATTTTTTAAACTTAGGTGAGTACTGGACTGCAGCTAAGCCCCCGAGTGGGAGGATTGCTCACCACTTGGTAGGATTTTTTAAACTTAGGCGAGTACTGGACTGCAGCTAAGCCCCGAGTGGGAGGATTTCTCACCACTTGGAAGGATTTTCTTTCGAACTTAGGCGAAATGGATTCGCGACTAAGCCCCCGAGTGAGAGGCTTGCTCATCACTCGGTAGAATTTTCCTTCGAACTTAGGCGAAACGGATTCGCGGTTAAGCCCACCCACTGGGGGATTTTAGAGGTAAATGTAAACAACAACAATCGTGCAAGAAGACTATAAAGCTCTTGTCTTTGATGAACAAATTACAAAGGTATTTCTTATTACATTTTATTCGAACGAGTGTTTAAGTATAAAAGGGGCGGAGCAGCTCCGCGTTCCAAGCCCGTGGCTCGTCCTTCTGATGCTCGACGCTGTAAAGATGGTATGCTCCATTGTGGAGAACTCTGGTGATGATGAAGGGGCCTTCCCAAGCAGGGGCGGGCTTGTGTGGTTTCTGTTGATCCACTCGAAGAACCAAGTCTCCCTCTTGAAAGGTTCGACCCCTCACGTTTCTGGCGTGGAATCGACACAAGTCTTGCTGATAAATGGTCGACCGGATCAAGGCCATCTCTCTTTCCTCCTCTAAGAGATCGACTGAATCTTGCCGGGCCTATTCCGCTTCCTCTTCGGAGAAGAGCTCAACTCGGGGTGCGTTGTGGAGCAGGTCACTTGGCAGAATAGCTTCGGCTCCATAGACCAAAAAGAAAGGAGTTCGTCCAGTCAATCGATTGGGAGTTGTCCTCAAACTCCAAAGAACTGACGGAAGTTCATCGACCCAAGATCCTGCTGCGTGTTTGAGATCACGCATTAGTCGGGGTTTCAGTCCTTTGAGAATTAGGCCATTCGGTCTTTCTACTTGTCCGTTCGACTGCGGGTGAGCGACTGAAGCATAGTCGACTCGTGTGCCTTGAGAAGCGCAGAAAGCTCTAAACACATCAGAATCGAAGTTCGACCCATTGTCAGTGATGATGCTGTGTGGAACTCCATATCTGAATGTCAATTCTCTGATAAAACTAACAGCGGTGCTGGCTTCAAGATTCTTGATAGGTTTAGCTTCAATCCATTTGGTAAACTTTTCGACTGCTACGAGCACATGAGTGAAGCCGCTCCTACCAGTTTTCAGTGGTCCAACCATATCCAATCCCCAAACAACAAAGGGCCAGACGAGGGGAATGGTCTTCAGGGCTGACGCTGGCTTGTGAGACATGTCAGAGTAAAACTGGCAGCCTTCACATCTGTCGACTATATCTTTCGCCATTTCATTTGCTCGTGGCCAACAAAATCCGCCTCGGTATGCTTTAGTCACGATGGCCTGAGAGGACGCATGGTGAACATAGGTTCTCGAGTGATGAATCTGTCAGAGGGATGAATCTGGAGCGTTTGTTAAACCAGCCCTGCCCGAAGCATGGAACCAAGGAGGCCCCTTCCACACATCTTTGGAAGGATTGTCAGATAATGAGGGAGTTCAAAAACTCTGATCTATACCGGTACGATCAGGGTCCGCCGGGCGGTTCAGGTCCAGGTTTCCATGGGGGCGGCGGTTCAAGCTCTGGATTTCAGAATAACTAGGGCCATCAGAACAACCATGGTAATAACCAACAGAATAACCAAGGGAATCAGCAACAGTCGGGTTACCAAAGTCACCCCAAGCAGTTGAACAGCGGATAATATCATGTGTACACTACTAGCCTGTGCAAGCGGGATCAGAAGCTTCACAAGAGGGCAGTTAATACTGTTGAACCGGCCATGCCACGTTATCTACGATGGTCGGAGCAGCCCATTGTGTGGAGCAGAGAGGATCACCCGCCCCGGGTTGACAATCCGGGTCAACTAGCCTTGGTGGTGGCACCTCAGGTGGGGGGCTATAAGTTTACCAAAGTTCTGATGGATGGAGGGAGTAGTATCAACATCCTGTATTATGAGACTTTCTGTCGCATGGGGTTGACAGATAAGAATCTTAAACCGTCAAACACTGTTTTTCATGGTGTAGTACCAGGTAAATCGGCATACCCTGTTGGAAAGATCGCTTTGGAAGTCATGTTTGGAGATGAGCATGATTCCAGGTCTGAAACATTAACCTTTGAGGTGGTGAAAATCCAGAGCCCATATCATGCGCTATTTGGACGGCCGGCTTACGCGAAATTCATGGCGAGACCCTGTTATGTCTATTTACAGCTCAAAATGTCGGGTTATAAGGGGACGATCAAAGTACATGGAAGTCGAAAGATTGCTTTGGATTGCGAGGAAGGTGAAGCGGCCTATGCTGAATCGGTTTGTGCTACAGAGGAGCTAAAGTTCTATAAGGACAATGTTGATCCGGCGGACATGACCCCTCTGAAGAAGCCCACAACTGAGCATGACCCGGCCCTGACGTTCAAACCGGCTAATGAGACTAAACTCGTTGACTTCGTCCCTGGTGATTCATCCAAGCAGTTTAGTATCAGTGCCAATCTGGATCCGAAATAGGAAAGCGCGCTCATCGAGTTCATCCGTGAGAACCGGGACATCTTTGCATGGAAGCCTTCTGACATGCCAGGTGTACCGAGGGAACTAGCTGAGCACACTCTCAATATTGATCCTAAGTTTAAACCGGTCAAGCAGTTCCTTCGCCGTTTTAACGAAGAAAGACGCAATGCCATTGGTGAAGAGGTAGCCCGGCTACTGGCAGCTGGGTTTATCGTCGAAGTGTTTCATCCCGAGTGGTTGGCTAATCTGGTGCTTGTCCTTAAGAAAAACGACACTTGGCGTATGTGTGTGGACTACACTGATTTGAACAAGGCCCGCCCGGTAGATCCTTTCGCTCTCGCGCGTATTGATCAGATCATTGATGCGACGGCGGGTTATGAGCGCCTGAGTTTCCTGCATGCTTATTCAAGTTATCATCAGATTAAAATGGCAGTTAAGGACCAGCAGAAGACAACCTTCATCACTCCCTTTGGAGCCTTCGGCTATGTTTCTATGCCCTTTGGGCTCAAGAGTGCCCAAGCAACCTACCAGTGTTGTGTGCAAAATTGTCTTCACAAGCAGATCGGGCGTAATGTTCATGCCTATGTGGATGATATTGTGGTGAAGTCCAGGAAGCAGGAAACCTTGATAGATGATCTCAAGGAGACGTTCGACAATCTTTGGGTTTACAAAATGATGCTCAACCCAGACAAATGCGTTTTTGGTGTTCTGGCAGGCAAGCTCTTGGGCTTTCTTGTGTCCAACAGAGGTATTGAGGCCAATCTGGAAAAAATCAAAGCGATCACATCCTTGGCTAAACCGGCGTGTATCAATGATGTTCAGCGTCTGGCGGGCCGGATTGCAGCCCTCAGCTGGTTTATCAGCCGTTTGGGAGAGAAGGTGATTCCCCTGTATCAGATGTTGAAGAAGACAGATAAATTCGTCTGGAGTAACGCCGCCAATGCGGCATTTGAGGATTTGAAGCGGCAACTGGCTGAACCGCCAGTCCTTGCTGCTCCGATTGATAATGAGCCTCTATTGTTGTACGTGGCTGCCAATGCCCGAGCGGTCAGTGTGGCGATTGTGGTTGAGTGTAAGGAGGCTGGAAAAGAATATCCGGTTCAACGACCAGTTTATTATATCAGTGAGGTACTGATCGAATCAAAGCAAAGATATTCGCATTGGCAGAAGCTAGTGTATGGAGTTTTTATGGCAAGTAGGAAGCTCAAGAAATACTTTCAAGGCCATCCTATCACAGTGGTTAGTTCTGCTCCTTTGGGTGATATAATCCAGAATAGACAAGCAACTGACCAGGTTGCGAAGTGGGCAATTGAGCTTGGTCCCCATGGTTTGAAGTATACGCCCCGAATAGTCATCAAATCGCAGGCGCTTGTTGACTTCATCAATAATTGGACCGAGTTACAGGCACCAGAGGACAAACCGGATAATACATACTGGACCATTCACTTTGATGGGTCCAGGCAGTTGGAAGGCTCGGGGGCTGGGGTTATCCTCACTTCCCCTCGAGGTGATAAGATTTGTTATGTTCTCCGCTTAATGTTTCCTTGTACTAACAATGAAGCAGAGTACGAGGCCTTACTCCACGGCCTTCGTGTGGCTAAGGAAATGAACTTAAGCCGGGTTCTATGCTTTGGAGATTCTGATCTGGTGGCTCAGCAAGTTTCTGGTACTTGGGATTCTAAGGACCCACTCATGGCGGCTTATAGGCGCGAGGTGGATATTGTAGCAGGTCACTTTAAGGGTTATCAAGTGGAACACATCGACCGGCGCAAGAATTAAGTAGCAGATGCTCTAAGCCGGCTGGGATCTCAGCATAAACCGGTACCACCCAATACCTTTCTAGATATCTTGCATAACCCGTCTGTAAAGTTGCCTACAGAGGAGGATTTAGCTGTTCCTGATCCGGAGGCCCAGTTGGTAGCCGCTTTACATGCCACTCCAGATTGGACGGTTCCATATTTGGCGTATCTGAACCGGGGCGAATTACCAGATGACGAGCTTTTCGCCAGACGGATAGTCCGGCGGTCCAAGTCTATGGTTGTTCACAATGGCGAGTTACACCGTTCTAGCGTTTCAGGCGTATTCCAACGTTGTGTTTCTCCTGAAGAAGGACAAGAGATTCTACGTGAAATCCATGAAGGGGATTGCGGTCACCATGCCAGTTCAAAATCCTTGGTGGCTAAAGCTTTTCGACATGGGTTCTACTGGTTTACAACTCATTCTGATGCGGAAGACTTGGTATAGCAGTGTGACGCTTGTCAGAAATTTTCACGTCGAGTTCATGTTCCGGCTCAAGAGTTATGCATGATTTCCATCACTTGGCTGTTTGCTACTTGGGGGCTTGATATGGTTGGACCCTTTAAGCGCTCCAAGGACAAGAAGACCCACCTGTTGGTGGCGGTTGACAAGTTCACCAAATGGGTTGAAGCGGAGCCCATCAGTAAATGTGATGCAGCCACGGCGGTTCAATTTCTCAAAAAGATTATTTTCCATTTTGGCTTTCCACACAGCATCATCACAGATAATGGTACGAACCTTTCTAAAGGTGAGATGGAGGAGTTTTGCCAACGAGAGCACATCCGGCTTGATGTAGCGTCCGTGGCTCACCCCCAGTCTAATGGTCAAGCTGAGAGGGCGAATCAAGAGATCCTGAAGGGTATCAAGCCTCGGCTTATGGTCCCTTTGAAGCAGACGCCGGGTTGTTGGGTGGAAGAATTACCATATGTGTTATGGAGTATAAATACCACCCAAACCGATCTACGGGTTATACACCTTTTTTCATGGTTTACGGGGCTAAGGCTGTCCTCCTAAGTGATATTCGTCATGACTCGCCCCGGGTTGCGAATTATGTTGAAGCGGACAACGACCAAGCACGTCAAGAGGCGCTGGACCTGTTAAATGAGAAATGGGACATGGCTTTGGCTCGGTAGGCGGTTTATCAACAAGACATGCGGCGTTATCACAGCCGCCGGGTTAAGACAAGAACCTTTCAAGAAGGCGATTTGGTACTTCGGCTCATTCAAGACCAGACTGATATGCACAAGTTATCCCCACCTTGGGAAGGGCCCTTTGTGGTCATCAAAGATCTGCACAACGGATCATACTACCTCATTGACGTTCGAGAAGACTCACGTAGCTCTGAGGAGGAGACCCAGCGGCCATGGAACATAGCTCTCATATGGCCTTATTACACTTGAAGCCACAAGCTTTTCTTATGTACATATTTCAACAATGTATATATTATGATCAATATAATAAACCGGCATCCTTGCTATTAAGCAGGGTCTCCGCCGTTTCTTTTCAAATATCTGTTAACTTGGGGGCTTCGGTTAATAAAGCGAAGTACCACCTGTTAACCCGGCTACCATGCCACCACCTAGCTTCGGAGCGTCACACCCAAGGGGCCAAAGAGAGTTTGATTGCTCAAAGCACGACTCAAACATAGGCACCCATTGAGCACAGCTCACAAAGTTACTTGGGGGCTCTTTGTGTCAAATACCAAAGAGTTTGAAAGGACCCTTGTAGCCGGGTATCGACCCACGGCTTGGAAGCCTGGTGTATTCACCTAAAACCCCGGGTTAACCTGCCTTCATCAAGTAAGCCACTCCTATCCAGGTAATCTTGGCACGACCCGTCGAACGTTTGACAGTTACTCTCATTGAGACCCTGAACTTGTCAAAGTTAAAACGATGATTGGTTAGTTGGAGGGCCATCTTAAAAGGCTTTGTTAAAATGGTTTAACTCAGTGGCCTGGCAGCCCATGAAAAGCCTCGATTTGGGCCTAGCAGCCCTTGAAAAGCCTTGACCATGGTTTTTTTGTTTGCTTCTTGCCAAGTTTTTGTTTTTTCATACGGTTTATGTTAAACCGGTGTTTCTTAACCCGGTATGGCTTACGGATCTTCTGTTAAAGCATACAATTAAAGGTAACCCAGCATCCTTCAAACCAGTCTGGCTTTGACACCTTGTCTCCAGCAATCGTCCGGTGTTCATCACAACCCGGTTCTATATCATATATACCAGCATGGCATGGTGGAAGTTGGGTTTTCACCCTTCTTAAAATCACAATTGGTAAACCAACAACAATGTTTTGTATCACAGGTATGATTTATTATTGCTGCAACCATAGTTGCTTACCAAATTGTGTTGGGTATTTTGACCCGTCCGATGGTAAACCGCCCGGACAGATTTTTCTTATGCAGACACAGGGATTGCATAATATTGTGAAAATACATAACACAGTACTGAAATTATCATGACGGATCAACACAAAGTGTGTCCCAGTGCACGATGGCAACGGATTAAAGTATTTTCACTAGCCTATTACAAGGCGCTTGAAGGCCCAAAGTATGGTGTTTCCAACAGAACAAAGTTTATGGAGCATCACTCCGATTGTCGGAGCAAGCCTCATTACCATGTTGATGTGAAGTGGATGGGTCATTTGGCGTTGGATCAGCCTCCTCCTCCCCACCTAGCGGCTGGAAGTTGGTGGTGGTCCAGTCAATCCGGGTTAAGGCCTGAAAGATAGCTTCTTCACTGATAAGTTCCGACGGATCAATGTCAAGGGCATAAGTGTGCTTACGGATTGGCGGAATAAGATTTTGCGCTTCCGGCATGACAGCATTAACCCGTTTGTTGTTGGCATCATAATAAGACCGGTGAACAGTCAAGTTAGCATCTTCTGCCAGCTGACTCGCCAGAGGACGCATTTCCCTTGTAACTTTTTTAAGGGCTTCATCATCAAAATCTGCCCCGTTTTCTTGTGTGCTTGGAAAGCCTTTGGCTAGATCAACCGGATCCAAGTCGGCTATCCACGCTTTGGCTCGGGTGAGTGCCAACAAAGCGCCAGCCCTGGCAGCGGATCGCTTTACCTCTTCTATCTGTGCTGGTGCCATGGATAGCCTTCCCAGAGTGTCCTTGATCAGTGTCGGGGCCAGATTGTCGTAAGATGTTGCGCAGATAACCCGTTGGGCACCGGCGTATAGTTGTTCAAGCAGAGTATATGCTGCTTTCAGCTTCATCCGTACATCTGAGCCCAGATGAGTAATGCGGCTACCTGCAACGGTTTAAGAATTTCATATTTCAACCGGCACCTTACAAGCTGGATATTTCAGATGCCTTGCTAGGAGTACTTACCAAATACTGCAGAGGTCATGGCGTTCACTTGACGCTTCAACCCAGAAATCTCTTCTGCCACCGGTTTAAGAGCGGACTCGGCGTCTTCAGCCCGTTTCAGCAATGTATCCTTCTCAGTGTCCCAATTGGCACGTTCAGTCTTGAATTCTTCCTTAAGTTGTTCCATGGAAGTTAAAGTGGCTCAAAGCTCATCTTTGGCCTTAGAATATTCTTCTTGATAGGATTTGATGCTCTCTTGAAGATCAGCAATTTGCGTGCATTGATGGTTTATATCAGCCTGCCACAATCAGAGGAGCATATCAATATTTTAAAAAAAGTCCCAAGCATACAACTGGTTCTACACTTGGAACTTGGGGGCTAATGCGGATTGCTTTTTTCCTACTGCTTGTTCAAAGTCCCGAGGATTAATACAAGTTTCCATCCTGGCACTTGGGGGCTAATGTATATTTGTTCAAGAACTTAAAAGTCAACAATGTGCAATATGGAAGGTCAAAAGTCCCGGTTTGTCTTTACAAGCTAAACCGGCCCTTGGGGGCTACAAGATACAAGGCAGTGAAAATACAAAGATAAGGATGAAAATGTTCACCTCATAGCGTTCCTTCATCAGATTTACCAAATCAGCTTCATTATCTCGGCTTGTATAAAGCCGGTTCAAGAATCCGGAATGAAGATCCTGGGCAGAAAGATTAGCATATTTTGACAAGTCAGCTTCCATCTTCCCCTTGCCCATAGAAGTAAACTCATCCTTGGCGGTATGTTTTGCCAAGATAACTGGATTTCCCGGAGCGGTATAAGCAGTGCCAGTAACAATAACGTCATCATCTTTGGCTGGGTTAGGAGTGGTAGCAGGGCTTGGCGGATTAGCAGTTGAGCTCAGTGGATCAACAACCGGACTTGCAGGTGTAGCATGTGGACTTGAGGTACCCTCATGTGTGGCCGGATCAGCTTCCGGCGGATCAGCGTTGGTAGCTGGCTCTGGCGGGAAAGAATCATCCATGATATTATCAAGATTTTTATCAGGATTTTCAGGAGTTTCCTCCAGTTCAACTTCGCCGGTAGGGGCACTGGTCTTAGCCTTCTTACTCAGACGAGCTTTGGCACTAATATTAAAACAAGGATTAGCATGATTAACCGAATTATGAAGGAGAATGGAGGGCTGCATGCTTACCCAGGGACGGTTTTCAGTGGAGGCAGCTGAGTGGTTGATGAACCGCCGGACGAATTAGAAGACACCTGGTAATTTGAATCAGATGGATTGAGAGGGCATCAGAAGAAACCTTTCAAAGGATAAAGTTTTTCAGGAGAACAAGCAACCTCTGGACGATGTTTCCGATTTGGTGTATGAGGTAAACCGGAAGAAGCGACCAAACCGGAAAAGTACAAGGTTAAAGTTTTTATTGCTGGCGGTTTGTTGGAGGCATAAAAAGGGCGCATACCAGTTTGAGTACATACGGCGAGTGGTTTGTTAAGTATTTTCTTTACACTTTCAGTGACTTCATTATCAGTCAGTTCTATTTCATTAAACCATTGTGGATCATTGGTGTTGCCGGTATATTCAAACATCAATCCGGGGCGGCGGCTTGAAGGTAGAATGCACCATGAAATCCAACAGCGGACGAGATCAACACCAGTTAAACCGTTGGCAAGGAAAGCCCGGAGTTTGGCGAGTTGAGGTGCATAGGCTTGTCGATCTTTGGCAGACAATCTCTGAGGTAAAGGGTGGCTATTGCTGAGCCGGTGCGGACGGTAGCCTGACAAAGGATTCTCTTCAGCAGGGGCAGTATTCCGATAGTAGAACCAAGTTTGGTTCCAGTCTTTTGGATGGCTGTGAAGTTTGGCATGAGGAAATTCAACCTCTTTCCTCTTTTGGATCGACACACCACCAAGTTCAGTATTGGGTCCGTCAGAAAATTCAGTCCGGCGGTTTAAGTGGAAGAGATCTTGAAAGAGATCGACAGTTGGTTCTTCTTGCAGGTAAACCTCGCAGAATACTTGGAAATCGCATATGTTGGACACATAATTTGGTCCAATATCTTGAAGATGGAGTTGGAAGCTGGAAAGAACATCCCAGAAATTTTTTGATCCGGGAGGACTGAAACCTCGAGCTAAATGTTGCATGAACACAATCACTTCTCCATCTTGAGGCTCAGGAGGGCACTCAAGGCCAGGAACTCGCGAATGGAGGACATTTTTTGAAGCTAAAGCGCCCGTGGTGACATATCCATTGATTTGCGTTTCTGTGATCCGAGATGGAAGCCAGTTGCAAGCAACAAATTGCTTCGTCATCTTACAAAGTCTGTAAAAGGAAAATGGACGGTTTACAATTGACGGTTCATGTGTGTTTGTCAATGTTAAACCGGCAATTCAAGGTGTACATATGAAGTGAACCAGGCATTGCTATTCAAATCGAGGTGGCGGTTTAAGAAAGGGCTAATGACATATGACGGATTATCAATTACTAAAGGTTAAACCGCCCTTGGGAGGCAGAACCCAATCTGAAAATCTGCTAGGTGTTGCGGAAACAAGTTTCACAAGATGGTGATATAATTTTGGATCTACCGTTGTTCAAAACACAAATTTTTCTGAGCCCTACAATGGTGTTAAACAAAACAGAGAAGGTTCAGATAAGGATCTATACAGGAACAGTAAGATGTTGTAGTACGACAGAGTAAAGCTACAGATCCAGCCGCAAGGGGAAAGTATCAGGCCTAGCTAGATTCAGTAAGATGCTAAAGGAAAAGCAGAAAAAGTACTGATGAACACTGACGAACACCGATGAAATTTCGAAACCCTAATGTAGATCTAACAAGTAAAGGAAAGGAGTATTTACCAGGGACACGCAGCGGCGGAGTATCTCAAGAGATCTGGTACAAACAGGGTGATGCAACGGCCTAGTTGGTGCAGACTGGAAGATAGACGACGGCGGCGGCGGCGATGCTTGAGGTCTTTGGGTCGCGAGGAGGAAGACGATGCGAATAGGAAAGGGGGGAAATGGAAGGCACCCCGGTCTTATTTATAAGGGAAGTGGGATAAAATAGCAGGCGCGAAAATCGAGGAGTCGGAAGCAGCAAAAGAGGATGCAGCTGTCGCCTCGATCTTCAGGAATTAATTAAAGAGAAGGGAATCTTCATAAATCTTTTTATACAGGGATGACGTCACAATGATTTACTACAGTGACAGAAGATGATGTCATGGCGGTTCACCAAAGTTCACAGGGAGAAGACAATATGGCGGTTTACGAGAATTGTCAGAAATTCAGGTAGTTTTTCTAAGGATTGAAGATTGACATGAATAGGTTCAAATCAATCTGGGGCCTAATGTTGAGGATATAACCACTAAGGGTAAACCGCCCAGGAGGGGCCGGTTCACCCTCACCTATACAGAAGCTCAAGGAAACCCAGAAGATGGCGCTTTCACTACAACAAAAACTACCTGTAGAGACGTCATATTCCATACCTAGAGACGTGTTATTTCATCTCTAGGCAACCATAGAGTCGACTTAGTAAAGCGTCCTTGGAGCGTCTCCCCACGGACCGTCTCAAAACATATAGACACGCTGGCTAAGCGTCTGTACATGGCATGAGACGTTATATTGGGACGTTCTAAGGCGTCTCTAGTTATGACACGCTATATTTGGACGTTCAAAAGCGTCTCTAGACATGTAGAGTCGTTGGGCTACGCGTGCTCGTACGTCTACTAACAAGGCCATTTCAATCGTCATAGGCCCTAGGCCCATTCCTATGCATGCTATGTACAGACGTTATATTCGTCTCTAAATATACAAAAGGTTTTTTTAACCACATACTATTTTATTTTAAATAATATTTGATTCATTCCAAATTTGCACTTCGTCATTTCAAATCCAGTAACTTTATCATGCCATATGCTTGTGCAGAATGATCAACAAATATTGTTACATAAAAGCATCCACCATATCACCAATCACATTCATAAGCAACAAATATCATTATATGAAGGGATCCACCCATATCACCAATTGTATCCACAACAATCCCATTCGCACAATTTCATTTAGTTGGAACAAACACTTTTGGTTCACAACTGAATCAAATCAGATCTTCATATAAAATATGCAAATAATTAAGAAGAGATCATACAAAGTAGAACTAAGTTTTCCTCTAAAGATAAAATCTTTATATAATACATAATATTTGTCCATCTAAATACTAATTCTTCTATAGTTGCTCATGGCTCCTGCAATGCACTCCTTTTCTAAATCTTTAGCTACCCTGAAAAAGAAAGATAACAGAGAAAATTTTATAACATAGCTTGAAGAATAGTGTGAGAACAAATGTACTTTGATGATGTTCCATACCAGTGTTTCGTGCCTTGTTTTGAGGTCGTGCAGGAGTGGTTAATTTTGATTTTTTAACCTAAAAAACACAAAGAATCTTCCTAAATATAAAGCCTTAAGCACGCACATTGGATCATATGATGATTGCATGGAAGTGTACTTAAATGTGATAGATTCCATGCAATAACATGACCAATAGCATCCCTTACTATTTGCAATTGTCCATATGGTCTAACCAGTGTCTGATCTCCAAGTTTTGAAACAGCACAAACAGAAACCGCTACATATTGCTCTCCAAGCATGTTTCCTCCAACCACGCATGTTTTATCTCTACTCACTAAAGTTCCTTCGGCCACAAATTTATTTTTGCTTCTCGGGTTCAACGAAACCAAGAAAACTTTCATTTTATCCTATTTTTTTCAAGAATGAAGCATTCATTATAACAACACATGGAAGATTTCACTTTAAGCAGAAAGGGATGATTGCACATGGAATTAGACCAACTAAGTATTCTAACCATTGTCATTCATATATATATATTATATACCTGCTTAGTGATGCGATGAAGTTGTACACTTGGTTCAGGACCACCTTGCTTGGTCGCATTGTTATTTTCAGCATGACCATTCTTTGCTTCAGGACCATCATGTGCTTTCTACAGTAGAGGTCCAGTTTAGGTGGTAGTAAACTTATAGAAAACATAGACATTGTTTGATAACACAATAGAATTTTATGCACGCGTGCACAGACACCTTAGCAATTGTGTGTTCATGTGGTGAAAATAAGCTGGTGCAACCCTCTTTGGTCCTTGCGCAATTGCTAGGATGCAATTCCTGGTTAGTCTTGTTCGGTAAAGTTGATTCTGCACACCGTTGATTTATCCTATCAATTTTTTCAATGTGTGCTTTCTACAGTTGAGGTTTAGTTCAGTTGTAACTAAACATAGACATTGTTTGACAAAGAATCAGAAGTTTATGCATAAAGACACACCTTAGAAACCATGTGTGGTAAAGATGAACCAGTGTAATCCTCTTTGGTTCTCGAAGAAAAGCTAGGATGCAATTCCTGGGCAGTAATCTGCTTATCCGACAAAGTTAATTCTGCACTTCCTTCATTGGTGTAACCCTCTTTGGTTGATTCTACGCGGCCTTAATTGTCCTTATCAAACATTTCAATGCGTGCCTTCTACATTTGAGGTTCAGTTCAGTATGACATAAACATACACAATCATAGGTATTGGTTGATAATGAACTAAAACAAATTATGCGCACACACCTTAGCAACCATGTGTGGTAAAGATAAACCAATGAGACCCTCTTTGGTTCTCACAGAAAAACTAGGATGCAATTTCTGGGTAGTGATATGCTTGTCCGACAACCAATTTATTCAGACAAACAGCGGTGCTCCTATGCTGTAGCAGGAAGCATAGGTCAGTTAGGAGGTCAGGCAGTGCATGGGAGTAGGCGCGATAGGTCAGTCTGGTAAAGATTGAAGTGACAACACAAGAGTAAAAAGATTGAAGCGACAACCAATGGACGGTGCATGCGCTGTATCGCATGGAGATGTATCCCGCCACGTACGTATTACTTAGGCTGGTCAAAAGAAAGCAGGGCCCCCGGGTCTCTACATCAGCGCCCTTTCAGTTTGCCTATCAAAATATTATCAACGCCTTCTTGTTTCATTTCGGAGGGTAGTAAAGCGTTTAGAATATAGATTATGCAAAGGTCTACAGCATATATACACTTTTAGACTGGCCGATATAGTCAGGTTCCAAAGGCGAGATTTCTTTTCGCCTATTCAAGAAACGGGCTAACAGGTTTATATTTCCTGTATATAGCAAGCTGACATGTCAATTCAGTTTTAGACTGGCCGGTCACAGGCTAGGTGGATTCTTCCTATGATGAACAGTGTGGGTCTAGCTGATTTTCGTTTTAAATATTTCTATCTCCCCGCGCTTAGTAAATCCTAGAATTGCTAATCAGATTCATGTTACTCACTACCGGAACAGGGCCATACCCCGACGGCCAGAACAATGCCGACGGCCCCTGTCGGCTTCTCCGGAGATATGCCGACAGCCTGGTTCTGGCCGTCGGCGTACAAAGGCCGTCGGGTTACGCAGAGATAAGCCGACGGCACCCGTCGGCATAGAACGGCCGTCGGCCTAGCTACATACACGCCGACAGCTCCCGTCGGCTTACGAAGGCCGTCGGCATACACGTGGGGCCCGGCCACCCCCTGGCAAACGGCGTCAGAGCTATGCCGACGGCCTAGACGGGGGGCCGTCGGCATAGGTCCGCAGGCCACGTCATTGATCCAGGCCGCACCATGCAGAGGCTATGCCGACGGCTGCCGTCGGCATATCTGCCACGTCAGTGATCCGCGGCACGCTGGTCGGATCTATGCCGACGGCTAGGCCGTCGGCATAGTTAGATTTTTTTCCGTACATATTTTTTAATGCTTTTTTGTGTATTATTATATCAACTAACATGTAGCATGTTAAATATAAACATACATATGAATATATATGTAGTTTGTATTTTTTTCATATATTATGAATATATATATGTATAGTTTGTATTTTTTTCGAGCACGTTAATAATGTGCGGTCATGTTCTTTTAAATATAGATCCTTATATTTTATTAAAATCAAAAACAGCTATGCCGACAGAAGTTTTGTGGCAGTTGCAAACGCCCGACACCCGTCTCCAGAGAGTGACCCCCCTCACATCCGCAGTGTGCCCCCCCCTCATGGACGGCGCCGCCGCCGGCACCTGGAGGGGGGAAACGGACGCGTCGGGTCTACACGGAGTGGATGTAGCTGTGATTTTGGCCCGGATGTTGCTCCCGGGTGTCCCTCTGGGCCGACCTAACACAACCGGGTGGAGAGGTCCACTGGTCAAAGCCCGTCCGTGGGAAGTCAAAAGGCTAGATCTCGTGGTCAACCGCTCCAGGGTTAGGCGGGACGGGGGCCCTTGGGGGTAGCAATGCCACCGGAGCGTCGTAGCGGGCCCTCATACATGCGGGGTGGTGTTGTGGCATGTCCGAAGAGGCGGCACGCGTCTCCGGTGCGTGCCCCCCCCCCACGGACAGCG
>NC_057800.1:18256066-18264405 GCF_018294505.1 Triticum aestivum
CACGCGTCTCCGGGTTGTGGCCCCCCTCACGGACGGCAATGAAACGGTAGTAGACGTTCTGCGGTAACGATGCAGCGTGAATATTATTAAATACTTGGAGCGCGATAAAATCATGAGTTTTTTACACAACGTGGGCACATGTGCTATAGGACTGATGGTAATTTTTCATAATTTTTTGTGATGGAGAAGTATCTGAACACTTCCCTCTATGCGGATTGCTCTTCGCACGTCTACGACTGTGGCCGGCGGCCTCCGGGGGCTAGCATACCGTCAAATCTTGCGTAGGCGGCCTCTCACAAATCTGGAAGTGTTGAGGCGGTTGCAAACGCCCAGCACGCGTCTCCGGTGCGTGCCCCCCCCCTCACGGACGCCGCCGCCGCCGGCACCTGGAGGGGGGAAACGGACGCGTCGGGTCTACACGGAGTGGATGTAGCTGTGGGTTTGGCCCGGATGTTGTTCCAAAGTGTTCCTCTGGGCCGACCTAACACAACCGGGTGGAGAGGTCCACTGGTCAAAGCCCGTCCGTGCAAAGTCAAAGGGCTAGATCCCGTGGTCAAACGCTACAGGGTTAGGCGGGACGGGGGCCCTGGGGGGGTAGCAATGCCACCGAAGCGTCGTACCGGCCCCTCATACATGTGGGTGGTGTTGTGGCATGTCCGAAGAGGCGGCACGCGTCTCCGGGTTGTGGCCCCCCCTCACAGACGGCAATGAAATGGTAGTAGACGTTCTGCGGTAACGATGCAGCGTGAATATTATTAAATACTTGGAGCGCGATAAAATCATGAGTTTTTTACACAACGTGGGCACATGTGCTATAGGACTGATGGTAATTTTTCATAATTTTTTGTGATGGAGAAGTATCTGAACACTTCCCTCTACGCGGATTGCTCTTCGCACGTCTACGACTGTGGCCGGCGGCCTCCGGGGGCTAGCATACCGTCAAATCTTGCGTAGGCGGCCTCTCACAAATCTGGAAGTGTTGAGGCGGTTGCAAACGCCCAGCACGCGTCTCCGGTGCGTGCCCCCGCCCCCTCACGGACGCCGCCGCCGCCGGCACCTGGAGGGGGGAAACGGACGCGTCGGGTCTACACGGAGTGGATGTAGCTGTGGGCCTGGCCCGGATGTTGCTTCCCGGTGTCCCTCTAGGCCGACCTAACACAACCAGGTGGAGAGGTCCACTGGTCAAAGCCCGTCCGTGCAAAGTCAAAGGGCTAGATCCCGTGGTCAAACGCTACAAGGTTAGGCGGGACGGGGGCCCTGGGGGGTAGCAATGCCACCGGAGCGTCGTACCGGGCCCTCATACATGCGGGGTGGTGTTGTGGCATGTCCGAAGAGGCGGCACGCGTCTCCGGGTTGTGGCCCCCCCTCACGGACGGCAATGAAACGGTAGTAGACGTTCTGCGGTAACGATGCAGCGTGAATATTATTAAATACTTGGAGCGCGATAAAATCATGAGTTTTTTACACAACGTGGGCACATGTGCTATAGGACTGATGGTAATTTTTCATAATTTTTTGTGATGGAGAAGTATCTGAACACTTCCCTCTATGCGGATTGCTCTTCGCACGTCTACGACTGTGGCCGGCGGCCTCCGGGGGCTAGCATACCGTCAAATCTTGCGTAGGCGGCCTCTCACAAATCTGGAAGTGTTGAGGCGGTTGCAAACGCCCAGCACGCGTCTCCGGTGCGTGCCCCCCCCCCCTCACGGACGCCGCCGCCGCCGGCACCTGGTGGGGGGAAACGGACGCGTCGGGTCTACACGGAGTGGATGTAGCTGTGGGTTTGTCCCGGATGTTGCTCCAAAGTGTTCCTCTGGGCCGACCTAACACAACCGGGTGGAGAGGTCCACTGGTCAAAGCCCGTCCGTGCAAAGTCAAAGGGCTACATCCCGTGGTCAAACGCTACAGGGTTAGGCGGGACGGGGGCCCTGGGGGGGTAGCAATGCCACCGGAGCGTCGTACCGGGCCCTCATACATGCGGGGTGGTGTTGTGGCATGTCCGAAGAGGCGGCACGCGTCTCCGGGTTGTGGCCCCCCCTCACGGACGGCAATGAAACGGTAGTAGACGTTCTGCGGTAACGATGCAGCGTGAATATTATTAAATACTTGGAGCGCGATAAAATCATGAGTTTTTTAGACAACGTGGGCACATGTGCTATAGGACTGATGGTAATTTTTCATAATTTTTTGTGATGGAGAAGTATCTGAACACTTCCCTCTACGCGGATTGCTCTTCGCACATCTACGACTGTGGCCGGCGGCCTCCGGGGGCTAGCATACCGTCAAATCTTGCGTAGGCGGCCTCTCACAAATCTGGAAGTGTTGAGGCGGTTGCAAACGCCCAGCACGCGTCTCCGGTGCGTGCCCCCCCCTCACGGACGCCGCCGCCGCCGGCACCTGGAGGGGGAAAACGGACGCGTCGGGTCTACACGGAGTGGATGTAGCTGTGGGTTGGCCCGGATGTTGCTCCAAAGTGTTCCTCTGGGCCGACCTAACACAACCGGGTGGAGAGGTCCACTGGTCAAAGCCCGTCCGTGCAAAGTCAAAGGGCTAGATCCCGTGGTCAAACGCTACAGGGTTAGGCGGGACGGGGGCCCTGGGGGGGTAGCAATGCCACCGGAGCGTCGTACCGGGCCCTCATACATGCGGGGTGGTGTTGTGGCATGTCCGAAGAGGCGGCACGCGTCTCCGGGTTGTGTCCCCCCCTCACGGACGGCAATGAAACGGTAGTAGACGTTATGCGGTAACGATGCAGCGTGAATATTATTAAATACTTGGAGCGCGATAAAATCATGAGTTTTTTAGACAACGTGGGCACATGTGCTATAGGACTGATGGTAATTTTTCATAATTTTTTGTGATGGAGAAGTATCGGAACACTTCCCTCTACGCGGATTGCTCTTCGCACGTCTACGACTGTGGCCGGCGGCCTCCGGGGGCTAGCATACCGTCAAATCTTGCGTAGGCGGCCTCTCACAAATCTGGAAGTGTTGAGGCGGTTGCAAATGCCCAGCACGCGTCTCCGGTGCGTGCCCCCCCCCCCTCACGGACTCCGCCGCCGCCGGCACCTGGAGGGGGGAAACGGACGCGTCGGGTCTACACGGAGTGGATGTAGCTGTGGGTTGGCCCGGATGTTGCTCCAAAGTGTTCCTCTGGGCCGACCTAACACAACCGGGTGGAGAGGTCCACTGGTCAAAGCCCGTCCGTGCAAAGTCAAAGGGCTAGATCCCGTGGTCAAACGCTACAGGGTTAGGCGGGACGGGGGCCCTGGGGGGGTAGCAATGCCACCGGAGCGTCGTACCGGGCCCTCATACATGCGGGGTGGTGTTGTGGCATGTCCGAAGAGGCGGCACGCGTCTCCGGGTTGTGGCCTCCCCTCACGGACGGCAATGAAATGGTAGTAGATGTTCTGCGGTAACGATGCAGCGTGAATATTATTAAATACTTGGAGCGCGATAAAATCATGAGTTTTTTAGACAACGTGGGCACATGTGCTATAGGACTGATGGTAATTTTTCATAATTTTTTGTGATGGAGAAGTATCGGAACACTTCCCTCTACGCGGATTGCTCTTCGCACGTCTACGACTGTGGCCGGCGGCCTCCGGGGGCTAGCATACCGTCAAATCTTGCGTAGGCGGCCTCTCACAAATCTGGAAGTGTTGAGGCGGTTGCAAACGCCCAGCACGCGTCTCCGGTGCGTGCCCCCCCCCCTCACGGACGCCGCCGCCCCGGCACCTGGAGGGGGGAAACGGACGCGTCGGGTCTACACGGAGTGGATGTAGCTGTGGGCCTGGCCCGGATGTTGCTTCCCGGTGTCCCTCTAGGCCGACCTAACACAACCAGGTGGAGAGGTCCACTGGTCAAAGCCCGTCCGTGCAAAGTCAAAGGGCTAGATCCCGTGGTCAAACGCTACAGGGTTAGGCGGGACGGGGGCCCTGGGGGTAGCAATGCCACCGGAGCGTCGTACCGGGCCCTCATACATGCGGGGTGGTGTTGTGGCATGTCCGAAGAGGCGGCACGCGTCTCCGGGTTGTGGCCCCCCCTCACGGAAGGCAATGAAACGGTAGTAGACGTTCTGCGGTAACGATGCAACGTGAATATTATTAAATACTTGGAGCGCGATAAAATCATGAGTTTTTTACATAACGTGGGCACATGTGCTATAGGACTGATGGTAATTTTTCATAATTTTTTGTGATGGAGAAGTATCTGAACACTTCCCTCTATGCGGATTGCTCTTCGCACGTCTACGACTCTGGCCGGCGGCCTCCGGGGGCTAGCATACCGTCAAATCTTGCGTATGCGGCCTCTCACAAATCTGGAAGTGTTGAGGCGGTTGCAAACGCCCAGCACGCATCTCCGGTGCGTGCCCCCCCCTCTCACGGACGCCGCCGCCGCCGGCACCTGGTGGGGGGAAACGGACGCGTCGGGTCTACACGGAGTGGATGTAGCTGTGGGTTTGGCCCGGATGTTGCTCCAAAGTGTTCCTCTGGGCCGACCTAACACAACCGGGTGGAGAGGTCCACTGGTCAAAGCCCGTCCGTGCAAAGTCAAAGGGCTAGATCCCGTGGTCAAACGCTACAGGGTTAGGCGGGACGGGGGCCCTGGGGGGGTAGCAATGCCACCGGAGCGTCGTACCGGGCCCTCATACATGCGGGGTGGTGTTGTGGCATGTCCTAAGAGGCGGCACGCGTCTCCGGGTTGTGGCCCCCCCTCACGGACGGCAATGAAACGGTAGTAGACGTTCTGCGGTAATGATGCAGCGTGAATATTATTAAATACTTGGAGCGCGATAAAATCATGAGTTTTTTACACAACATGGGCACATGTGCTATAGGACTGATGGTAATTTTTCATAATTTTTTGTGATGGAGAAGTATCTGAACACTTCCCTCTACGCGGATTGCTCTTCGCACGTCTACGACTGTGGCCGGCGGCCTCCGGGGGCTAGCATACCGTCAAATCTTGCGTAGGCGGCCTCTCACAAATCTGGAAGTGTTGAGGCGGTTGCAAACGCCCAGCACGCGTCTCCGGGGTGTGCCCCCCCCCCTCACGGCCGCCGCCGCCGCCGGCACCTGGAGGGGGGAAACGGACGCGTCGGGTCTACACGGAGTGGATGTAGCTGTGGGTTTGGCCCGGATGTTGCTCCAAAGTGTTCCTCTGGGCCGACCTAACACAACCGGGTGGAGAGGTCCACTGGTCAAAGCCCGTCCGTGCAAAGTCAAAGGGCTAGATCCCGTGGTCAAACGCTACAGGGTTAGGCGGGACGGGGGCCCTGGGGGGGTAGCAATGCCACCGGAGCGTCGTACCGGGCCCTCATACATGCGGGGTGGTGTTGTGGCATGTCCGAAGAGGCGGCACGCGTCTCCGGGTTGTGGCCCCCCCTCACGGACGGCAATGAAACGGTAGTAGACGTTCTGCGGTAACGATGCAGCGTGAATATTATTAAATACTTGGAGCGCGATAAAATCATGAGTTTTTTAGACAACGTGGGCACATGTGCTATAGGACTGATGGTAATTTTTCATAATTTTTTGTGATGGAGAAGTATCTGAACACTTCCCTCTACGCGGATTGCTCTTCGCACGTCTACGACTGTGGCCGACGGCCTCCGGGGGCTAGCATACCGTCAAATCTTGCGTAGGCGGCCTCTCACAAATCTGGAAGTGTTGAGGCGGTTGCAAACGCCCAGCACGCGTCTCCGGTGCGTGCCCCCCCCCCTCACGGACGCCGCCGCCCCGGCACCTGGAGGGGGGAAACAGACGCGTCGGGTCTACACGGAGTGGATGTAGCTGTGGGCCTGGCCCGGATGTTGCTTCCCGGTGTCCCTCTAGGCCGACCTAACACAACCAGGTGGAGAGGTCCACTGGTCAAAGCCCGTCCGTGCAAAGTCAAAGGGCTAGATCCCGTGGTCAAACGCTACAGGGTTAGGCGGGACGGGGGCCCTGGGGGGTAGCAATGCCACCGGAGCGTCGTACCGGGCCCTCATACATGCGGGGTGGTGTTGTGGCATGTCCGAAGAGGCGGCACGCGTCTCCGGGTTGTGGCCCCCCCTCACGGACGGCAATGAAACGGTAGTAGACGTTCTGCGGTAACGATGCAACGTGAATATTATTAAATACTTGGAGCGCGATAAAATCATGAGTTTTTTACATAACGTGGGCACATGTGCTATAGGACTGATGGTAATTTTTCATAATTTTTTGTGATGGAGAAGTATCTGAACACTTCCCTCTATGCGGATTGCTCTTCGCACGTCTACGACTCTGGCCGGCGGCCTCCGGGGGCTAGCATACCGTCAAATCTTGCGTAGGCGGCCTCTCACAAATCTGGAAGTGTTGAGGCGGTTGCAAACGCCCAGCACGCATCTCCGGTGCGTGCCCCCCCCCCCCTCACGGACGCCGCCGCCGCCGGCACCTGGTGGGGGGAAACGGACGCGTCGGGTCTACACAGAGTGGATGTAGCTGTGGGTTTGGCCCGGATGTTGCTCCAAAGTGTTCCTCTGGGCCGACCTAACACAACCGGGTGGAGAGGTCCACTGGTCAAAGCCCGTCCGTGCAAAGTCAAAGGGCTAGATCCCGTGGTCAAACGCTACAGGGTTAGGCGGGACGGGGGCCCTGGGGGGGGTAGCAATGCCACCGGAGCGTCGTACCGGGCCCTCATACATGCGGGGTGGTGTTGTGGCATGTCCGAAGAGGCGGCACGCGTCTCCGGGTTGTGGCCCCCCCCTCACGGACGGCAATGAAACGGTAGTAGACGTTCTGCGGTAACGATGCAGCGTGAATATTATTAAATACTTGGAGCGCGATAAAATCATGAGTTTTTTACACAACGTGGGCACATGTGCTATAGGACTGATGGTAATTTTTCATAATTTTTTGTGATGGAGAAGTATCTGAACACTTCCCTCTACGCGGATTGCTCTTCGCACATCTACGACTGTGGCCGGCGGCCTCCGGGGGCTAGCATACCGTCAAATCTTGCGTAGGCGGCCTCTCACAAATCTGGAAGTGTTGAGGCGGTTGCAAACGCCCAGCACGCGTCTCCGGTGCGTGCCCCCCCCCTCACGGACGCCGCCACCGCCGGCACCTGGTGGGGGGAAACGGACGCGTCGGGTCTACACGGAGTGGATGTAGCTGTGGGTTTGGCCCGGATGTTGCTCCAAAGTGTTCCTCTGGGCCGACCTAACACAACCGGGTGGAGAGGTCCACTGGTCAAAGCCCGTCCGTGCAAAGTCAAAGGGCTAGATCCCGTGGTCAAACGCTACAGGGTTAGGCGGGACGGGGGCCCTGGGGGGGTAGCAATGCCACCGGAGCGTCGTACCGGGCCCTCATACATGCGGGGTGGTGTTGTGGCATGTCCGAAGAGGCGGCACGCATCTCCGGGTTGTGGCCCCCCCTCACGGACGGCAATGAAACGGTAGTAGACGTTCTGCGGTAACGATGCAGCGTGAATATTATTAAATACTTGGAGCGCGATAAAATCATGAGTTTTTTAGACAACGTGGGCACATGTGCTATAGGACTGATGGTAATTTTTCATAATTTTTTGTGATGGAGAAGTATCTGAACACTTCCCTCTACGCGGATTGCTCTTCGCACGTCTACGACTGTGGCCGGCGGCCTCCGGGGGCTAGCATACCGTCAAATCTTGCGTAGGCGGCCTCTCACAAATCTGGAAGTGTTGAGGCGGTTGCAAACGCCCAGCACGCGTCTCCAGTGCGTGCCCCCCCCCCCTCACGGACGCCGCCGCCGCCGGCACCTGGAGGGGGGAAACGGACGCGTCGGGTCTACACGGAGTGGATGTAGTTGTGGGTTGGCCCGGATGTTGCTCCAAAGTGTTCCTCTGGGCCGACCTAACACAACCGGGTGGAGAGGTCCACTGGTCAAAGCCCGTCCGTGCAAAGTCAAAGGGCTAGATCCCGTGGTCAAACGCTACAGGGTTAGGCGGGACGGGGGCCCTGGGGGGGTAGCAATGCCACCGGAGCGTCGTACCGGGCCCTCATACATGCGGGGTGGTGTTGTGGCATGTCCGAAGAGGCGGCACGCGTCTCCGGGTTGTGGCCCCCCCTCACGGACGGCAATGAAACGGTAGTAGACGTTCTGCGGTAACGATGCAGCGTGAATATTATTAAATACTTGGAGCACGATAAAATCATGAGTTTTTTAGACAACGTGGGCACATGTGCTATAGGACTGATGGTAATTTTTCATAATTTTTTGTGATGGAGAAGTATCGGAACACTTCCCTCTACGCGGATTGCTCTTCGCACGTCTACGACTGTGGCCGGCGGCCTCCGGGGGCTAGCATACCGTCAAATCTTGCGTAGGCGGCCTC
>NC_057800.1:18264415-18265233 GCF_018294505.1 Triticum aestivum
GGATGTTGCTCCAAAGTGTTCCTCTGGGCCGACCTAACACAACCGGGTGGAGAGGTCCACTGGTCAAAGCCCGTCCGTGCAAAGTAAAAGGGCTAGATCCCGTGGTCAAACGCTACAGGGTTAGCCGGGACGGGGGCCCTGGGGGGTAGCAATGCCACCGGAGCGTCGTACCGGGCCCTCATACATGCGGGGTGGTGTTGTGGCATGTCCGAAGAGGCGGCACGCGTCTCCGGGTTGTGGCCCCCCTCACGGACGGCAATGAAACGGTAGTAGACGTTTTGCGGTAACGATGCAGCGTGAATATTATTAAATACTTGGAGCGCGATAAAATCATGAGTTTTTTACACAACATGGGCACATGTGCTATAGGACTGATGGTAATTTTTCATAATTTTTTGTGATGGAGAAGTATCTGAACACTTCCCTCTACGCGGATTGCTCTTCGCACGTCTACGACTGTGGCCGGCGGCCTCCGGGGGCTAGCATACCGTCCAATCTTGCGTAGGCGGCCTCTCACAAATCTGGAAGTGTTGAGGCGGTTGCAAACGCCCAGCACGCGTCTCCGGGGTGTGCCCCCCCCCCCTCACGGACGCCGCCGCCGCCGGCACCTGGAGGGGGGAAACGGACGCGTCGGGTCTACACGGAGTGGATGTTGCTGTGGGTTCGGCCCGGATGTTGCTCCAAAGTGTTCCTCTCGGCCGACCTAACACAACCGGGTGGAGAGGTCCACTGGTCAAAGCCCGTCCGTGCAAAGTCAAAGGGCTAGATCCCGTGGTCAAACGCTACAGGGTTAGCCGGGACGGGGGCCCTGGGGGGGG
>NC_057800.1:18265243-18269443 GCF_018294505.1 Triticum aestivum
TTTTTTGTGATGGAGAAGTATCGGAACACTTCCCTCTACGCGGATTGCTCTTCGCACGTCTACGACTGTGGCCGGCGGCCTCCGGGGGCTAGCATACCGTCAAATCTTGCGTAGGCGGCCTCTCACAAATCTGGAAGTGTTGAGGCGGTTGCAAACGCCCAGCACGCGTCTCCGGTGCGTGCCCCCCCCCCCCCTCACGGACGCCGCCGCCGCCGGCACCTGGAGGGGGGAAACGGACGTGTCGGGTCTACATGGAGTGGATGTAGCTGTGGGTTGGCCCGGATGTTGCTCCAAAGTGTTCCTCTGGGCCGACCTAACACAACCGGGTGGAGAGGTCCACTGGTCAAAGCCCGTCCGTGCAAAGTCAAAGGGCTAGATCCCGTGGTCAAACGCTACAGGGTTAGGCGGGACGGGGGCCCTGGGGGGTAGCAATGCCACCGGAGCATCGTACCGGGCCCTCATACATGCGGGGTGGTGTTGTGGCATGTCCGAAGAGGCGGCACACGTCTCCGGGTTGTGGCCCCCCCTCACGGACGGCAATGAAACGGTAGTAGACGTTCTGCGGTAAAGATGCAGCGTGAATATTATTAAATACTTGGAGCGCGATAAAATCATGAGTTTTTTACACAACGTGGGCACATGTGCTATAGGACTGATGGTAATTTTTCATAATTTTTTGTGATGGAGAAGTATCTGAACACTTCCCTCTATGCGGATTGCTCTTCGCACGTCTACGACTGTGGCCGGCGGCCTCCGGGGGCTAGCATACCGTCAAATCTTCCGTAGGCGGCCTCTCACAAATCTGGAAGTGTTGAGGCGGTTGCAAACGCCCAGCACGCGTCTCCGGTGCGTGCCCCCCCCCCTCACGGACGCCGCCGCCGCCGGCACCTGGAGGGGGGAAACGGACGCGTCGGGTCTACACGGAGTGGATGTAGCTGTGGGTTTGGCCCGGATGTTGCTCCAAAGTGTTCCTCTGGGCCGACCTAACACAACCGGGTGGAGAGGTCCACTGGTCAAATCCCTGTCCGTGCAAAGTCAAAGGGCTAGATCCCGTGGTCAAACGCTACAGGGTTAGGCGGGACGGGGGCCCTGGGGGGGTAGCAATGCCACCGAAGCGTCGTACCGGCCCCTCATACATGCGGGTGGTGTTGTGGCATGTCCGAAGAGGCGGCACGCATCTCCGGGTTGTGGCCCCCCTCACAGACGGCAATGAAACGGTAGTAGACGTTCTGCGGTAACGATGCAGCGTGAATATTATTAAATACTTGGAGCGCGATAAAATCATGAGTTTTTTACACAACGTGGGCACATGTGCTATAGGACTGATGGTAATTTTTCATAATTTTTTGTGATGGAGAAGTATCTGAACACTTCCCTCTACGCGGATTGCTCTTCGCACGTCTACGACTGTGGCCGGCGGCCTACGGGGGCTAGCATACCGTCAAATCTTGCGTAGGCGGCCTCTCACAAATCTGGAAGTGTTGAGGCGGTTGCAAACGCCCAGCACGCGTCTCCGGTGCGTGCCCCCCCCCCTCACGGACGCCGCCGCCGCCGGCACCTGGAGGGGGGAAACGGACGCGTCGGGTCTACACGGAGTGGATGTAGCTGTGGGCCTGGCCCGGATGTTGCTTCCCGGTGTCCCTCTGGGCCGACCTAACACAACCAGGTGGAGAGGTCCACTGGTCAAAGCCCGTCCGTGCAAAGTCAAAGGGCTAGATCCCGTGGTCAAACGCTACAGGGTTAGGCGGGACGGGGGCCCTGGGGGGTAGCAATGCCACCGGAGCGTCGTACCGGGCCCTCATACATGCGGGGTGGTGTTGTGGCATGTCCGAAGAGGCGGCACGCGTCTCCGGGTTGTGGCCCCCCTCACGGACGGCAATGAAACGGTGGTAGACGTTCTGCGATAACGATGCAGCGTGAATATTATTAAATACTTGGAGCGCGATAAAATCATGAGTTTTTTACACAACGTGGGCACATGTGCTATAGGACTGATGGTAATTTTTCATAATTTTTTGTGATGGAGAAGTATCTGAACACTTCCCTCTACGCGGATTGCTCTTCGCACGTCTACGACTGTGGCCGGCGGCCTTCGGGGGGTAGCATACCGTAAAATCTTGCGTAGGTGGCCTCTCACAAGTCTGGAAGTGTTGAGGCGGTTGCAAACGCCCAGCACGCGTCTCCGGTGCGTGCCCCCCCTCACGGACGGCGCCGCCGCCGGCACCCGGAGGGGGGAAACGGACGCGTCGGGTCTACACGGAGTGGATGTAGCTGTGGGCCTGGCCCGGATGTTGCTCCCCGGTGTCCCTCTGGGCCGACCCGACACTACCGGGTGGAGAGGTCCACTGGTCAAAGCCCGTCCGTGCAAAGTCAAAGGGCTAGATCCCGTGGTCAAACGCTACAGGGTTAGGCGGGACGGGGGCCCTGGGGGGGTAGCAATGCCACCGGAGCGTCGTACCGGGCCCTCATACATGCGGGGTGGTGTTGTGGCATGTCCGAAGAGGCGGCACGCGTCTCCGGGTTGTGGCCCCCCTCACGGACGGCAATGAAACGGTAGTAGACGTTCTGCGGTAACGATGCAGCGTGAATATTATTAAATACTTGGAGCGCGATAAAATCATGAGTTTTTTACACAACGTGGGCACATGTGCTATAGGACTGATGGTAATTTTTCATAATTATTTGTGATGGAGAAGTATCTGAACACTTCCCTCTACGCGGATTGCTCTTCGCACGTCTATGACTGTGGCCGGCGGCCTCCGGGGGCTAGCATACCGTCAAATCTTGCGTAGGCGGCCTCTCACAAATCTGGAAGTGTTGAGGCGGTTGCAAACGCCCAGCACGCGTCTCCGGGGTGTGCCCCCCCCCCACTCACGGACGCCGCCGCCGCTGGCACCTGGAGGGGGGAAACGAACGCGTCGGGTCTACACGGAGTGGATGTAGCTGTGGGTTTGGCCCGGATGTTGCTCCAAAGTGTTCCTCTGGGCCGACCTAACACAACCGGGTGGAGAGGTCCACTGGTCAAAGCCCGTCCGTGCAAAGTCAAAGGGCTAGATCCCGTGGTCAAACGCTACAGGGTTAGCCGGGACGGGGGCCCTGGGGGGTAGCAATGCCACCGGAGCGTCGTACCGGGCCCTCATACATGCGGGGTGGTGTTGTGGCATGTCCGAAGAGGCGGCACGCGTCTCCGGGTTGTGGCCCCCCTCACGGACGGCAATGAAACGGTAGTAGACGTTCTGCGGTAACGATGCAGCGTGAATATTATTAAATACTTGGAGCGCGATAAAATCATGAGTTTTTTACACAACGTGGGCACATGTGCTATAGGACTGATGGTAATTTTTCATAATTTTTTGTGATGGAGAAGTATCTGAACACTTCCCTCTACGCGGATTGCTCTTCGCACGTCTACGACTGTGGTCGGCGGCCTCCGGGGGCTAGCATACCGTCAAATCTTGCGTAGGCGGCCTCTCACAAATCTGGAAGTGTTGAGGCGGTTGCAAACGCCCAGCACGCGTCTCCGGGGTGTGCCCCCCCCCCCTCACGGAAGCCGCCGCCGCCGGCACCTGGAGGGGGGAAACGGACGCGTCGGGTCTACACGGAGTGGATATAGCTGTGGGTTTGGCCCGGATGTTGCTCCAAAGTGTTCCTCTGGGCCGACCTAACACAACCGGGTGGAGAGGTCCACTGGTCAAAGCCCGTCCGTGCAAAGTTAAAGGGCTAGATCCCGTGGTCAAACGCTACAAGGTTAGCCAGGACGGGGGCCCTGGGGGGTAGCAATGCCACCGGAGCATCGTACCGGGCCCTCATACATGCGGGGTGGTGTTGTGGCATGTCCGAAGAGGCGGCACGCGTCTCCGGGTTGTGGCCCCCCTCACGGACGGCAATGAAACGGTAGTAGACGTTCTGCGGTAACGATGCAGCGTGAATATTATTAAATACTTGGAGCGCGATAAAATCATGAGTTTTATACACAACGTGGGCACATGTGCTATAGGACTGATGGTAATTTTTCATAATTTTTTGTGATGGAGAAGTATCTGAACACTTCCCTCTACGCGGATTGCTCTTCGCACGTCTACGACTGTGGCCGGCGGCCTCCGGGGGCTAGCATACCGTCAAATCTTGCGTAGGCGGCCTCTCACAAATCTGGAAGTGTTGAGGCGGTTGCAAACGCCCAGCACGCGTCTCCGGGGTGTG
>NC_057800.1:18279644-18281167 GCF_018294505.1 Triticum aestivum
CCCCGCGCCCTCCCTGTGTCCTGCCCCGACCCCGTGCTAGGGGGCGCCGGAGCTAAGAGGTGCCCCTTCGCCGACGCCCTGCTACGCCCCGGACGGCCCTGTCCACCCTTCCTCGGCAGCTGCCCCCCGGCCTCCCTGCTGCCCGCTGCACCGACGGCCAAGGTGAGTTTTTTTTTCAATTTTTTGCATTTTGTTACTGTTTTTTTTTTGCATAGATGGATATATATGTGATGAATGGATATATGCATGTACAGATTGATGGTGAAGTTTGTGATAGATGGATGCATTAATGGATATATTGGTCAAGTTTGTGAATTTGGAAGCTTAGTTTAAAATATGGATAGATGATATTGGTCAAGTTTTTGAATATGTGCATGTATAGATTGATGGATATTGGTCAAGTTTTGCATCTTGTAAACACTTAGTTTAAAATATGGATGAATTGATGGATATTAGTAAGTTTTGTGTTTGGTCATGTTAGTGATAGATGGAAGCAATTCGAGGCACTTGGTTTCTAAAATACTTAATAAAGATTTTTTTTGCAATCTGACATGTTGTTTCATGTCGATTCATAATGTTGTGCCAAATGGTTAATGTGATATGATGACCTAATTTTTTTTCACTCGGTGTAATTAACAGGATTTGTGGTGTTCCATCTTCGCGGAGTGATCATCGACGTTGGAGGTGTTGGTCCACGATCGTCCCTCTCCTTTGATCGACTACATCGGAGGGTGAGCAACAATTCCATGACCTCGTCCACTTTTTTTTCCATGTCACTAGATTGAATTTTCACATCAAGTCGCGTAACCTAGGTCTCCCGTCCGAAAGGGTTGCTTCGATAAATAGGCATTCAATTGCATATTTATCACCGCAGCTCTTTCGGATTGTCCAGCGCTTTCCACGGACAGCCCGAGGATGTGTAGATTGGGTACGTTGTTCATGCTCTACCCCGTTCCGAGACAGGATTTCGGCGGCGCCTCCCTGTTGTTCTCCGGATGCACATTCTCTTGGCATTTTGCCGAGACGTGTATCTGGAGAACAGCGGGGAGGTGCTGCCGAAATTTTGTCTCGGAATGGGGTAGAGCATGGACCGTACTCAATCTACACATTCTCGGGTGGGATTAGGACCCATCTTTACCTATTAGAGATGTAGGTGGATTACTCGTCAACCTTGTAAAAAATAAAATATTGATGTTGGTAATTAAAATGAATCCTTAATTTTGTTGTGTGGCTTCCAATAAAGCAGAGATGGCAGATAATCAGTGGATGTATAGTGGGTTTTTCTGTCCGAATCAAGTAACAACAGAGTGGGTCGAGAAAACTGATGTGTTTTTGAAAGAGATATTCCGTAGTCCAATGAGGATGGTGCCAGAATGCCCGTGTGCCAGATGTAAGAGACGTATCCGCAGAGATAAGAGTGAGATGACTAAGCACCTTCGCACGCATGGATTTATGCCCAACTTTAATATGCCGATAAACTTTGCCCAGCGGGACCGTGGTAGAGAGGATGTGGACAACGCATC
>NC_057800.1:18282475-18283628 GCF_018294505.1 Triticum aestivum
CTCAACATTCCTGATAAGACAAAGGATAATGTTAATGCTAGAGTCGATCAACAGAATATTTGTGATAGACCACGTCTTCACATGCAACCTCCCACAGGCAGTCGAAAATCTTGGTTCAAGCCAGATGCTGACTTCGTACTTAAAAAGGATCATAAGATGGAGGCATTCAAGTGGCTGAAACACGTCGTGAAGTTCACTGATGGTTATGCGTCGAATATAAGTAAGGGGGTCAATCTTTCAACGGGCAGAGTGACCGGGCTCAAGAGTCATGACTATCATGTATGGATTGAGCGGATTATGCCGGTGATGGTTCAGGGCTATGTTCCCGAGCGTGTCTGGCGTGTGCTTGCGGAGTTAAGCCATTTCTTCCGAACGCTTTGTGCTAAAGAAGTATGTCCTGAGAAGATAAAAGAAATGCATAAGAAGGCGTCGGAGTTGATATGCAAGCTAGAGAAGATCTTCCCGCCAGGCTTCTTTACTCCGATGACACATCTCATTTTGCACCTTGCGAACGAGGTATTGTTGGGGGGCCCTGTGCAGTATCGTTGGCAGTACGGCCCTGAGAGACAGAACAAGCATCTGAGACGGAAATGTGGAAACAAAGCTAAGATTGAAGCTTCCATAGCTGAGGCAGTTATCCTAGAGGAGGTGGCAGACCTCAGGACAGCCTACTATCCGGACCATGTTCCCACGTTGCACAATAAGGTGTCTCGATACAATACAGAAGAACCCAAGTATAAACCCAAGTTGCCTCTATTCACCGAGCAAGGTGGCAGGGCTGGATGCTCGACATCTTATGTCATGCCACGAGATGAGTGGGAGGATGTCATGTTCTATATCTTGCACAACATCAAGGAAGTTGAGGATGAGTGGATGAGGTAATACCTTTGCACCATTCTTTTACTCAATTCGTTATGTTCACTTTGCCTAGTTCTTATACCGCTTTTCTTATTTTAGTCGATTCGTTGAGGAAGAATGGACAGGAATGCTGCCTCCTACTGAAGCGGAGGCACTTGCTCTTCTCCGAAAGGGTGCTGATGGAAGGAAAAATTTTGTTGCGTGGTTCATGGAGAAAGTAATTTTTCACACTTTCAATTAAACTCATGCACCCTATAATTTCAATTAAACTCATGCACCCTATAATTTCAATTGA
>NC_057800.1:18285285-18291411 GCF_018294505.1 Triticum aestivum
GGAAGGGTAGGAAAAATATACGAGCTTACATTCAAACTTGGCCGCGAATACCTAAGTCTCACTGTGTTCAAATGCCGATGGTTCGACCCCAAAAAGGGCCTGAGACATACGCCTTCTATTGGTTTAGTTGAAGTTAAACCATCAACCGTCTATGCCGGAGCTGATCTCTTTATCGCCGCTACCCAGGCCACACAAGTATATTATCTGCCTTACCCATGCCAGAAAGAGTACCTAAAGGGTTGGGAAGTTGTGTTCAAGGTGTCGCCGCATGGTAAGCTACCGGACCCGAACGATGATGATTACTACAACATAAACCCCATGACATACGAGGGAGTGTTCTATCAAGAGGAACATGATGACATGGTCCGAAACAACGAGGATGATGACTTGGGTTATGTTGACCTGGACCCAAACGACGACGACGCAAGGATTGATGGTGAGGCAGTTGTGAATCAAAGAGACATAATTATGCTTGAAAAGTTAAATGAAGACGCTGACGATGAGGAAGAGCCTCCACCTCTGTCAGACAACGAAGAAGATATGCGTGATAGTGATGATGAGACCGCTCCACAAATAGATTACAATAGTGATGATTCATACGGGTTCTAGAAAATGTAAGTTCTTTTAATGATCATTACAATAGTATGCTTAATGTGCACTTCTGGTATTAATGTTTTTCCTGTATGCTTGTTTAATTGATATCCTTACTAATTGTTTATTCTCTTCTCAATGCAGGTTTGCTAATCATGGGCAAGTCCAGTGGTGCCAGTTTCCTCAGTAAACTCAAAGGAGGACTTACTCGGAGTGGACGAGCCCACAAGGTTCCCTCCCGACTACGCGAGGATGGCACCTCACAGGGAGGTGGAGGGATCGGGGGAGGAGACCCTAGAGGAGGAGGCGGTGAGGGGAGAGCCCCTAGAGGAGGAGGAGGTGGGGGGAGAGGCAGCCGGGGCAAAAAACTCCGGGCCGTGTCCAAAATAGGAGGGTCTTCTTCGATGCCCTCCCATACAGAGGCACCTTCTGAGTCTGAGGAGGAGTATGTTCCTGATGGCGAGGAGGAGGAGGCCGAGGAGGAGGGTGAGGAGGAGGAGGCCGAGGAGGAGGGTGAGGAGGAGGAGGCCGAGGAGGAGGGTGAGGAGGAGGGCGAGGAGGGTGGAGGGGAGGTTGATCCCGAGTTGTGGGGTGACTTGCCACCGGGTGCTCCGCAGGGGTGGCTGCGTGGTAATGCCGGACTACCTACACCACCTTCTATCGAGGAGCACAAGTGGATCATTGAACCCGTGGGGACAGAGTAAGTGCCTCTCAATCATATTTTCAACACATGACAACATTTTCTTATTGTACACATGGCAATCATTTGATTCTTTTGCAGAAACTGGATCCTTCGCGGAAATGGCCGTAAACCGAACGGCCTTATCACTGTCCTGTTGAAGCACTTTTGGCCTGGCCTATTCTGCCCACGGCCAGACAGGGACCCGCAGCTGCGGGTTTTGGCCACGAGCTGGGCCCACTACGAGGCTTGCAGCAACGCGGAGTACGGGATAGCCGCTAAGGCCGTGATCACCAAATTTTGGGTAAGTTCTCTTCTGAATCACTTGTCTTCAGTTTCGTTCATAGTTTATCATTGGATCACTCAACTCATGCCTTGTTTGCTTCTGGTTTATGCAGCAACTCTATAGAGTTCTTGACGAGCACAAGGCCAGAGCCGACGTGGTCTTGCTTGCGGCTGCGAAGAAGAAAGCTCGTCAGTTGCAGTATGAGGTGCGCTGGGTTGCCGTCTCGCAGTACTACCACTACTACCTGCACCAAAAGATGACCAAAAGTCAAGCGCAGAAGCAGCGACTTACCTTGAACAGGGAGCAGTTCATGATGGTAACTATTACTAACTTTTCATTGTTTCAAGCAGTCAACTCTATGTTTCGTGCTCACATGTCATGCTTCCAAAATTTGCATAGGTCGTTCCTCGTTGGTGCTATGGAAGGCATGACGGATGGGCGAGTTTGGTGGATAGGTGGCTCGGCGCCGATGCAGAGTTTGCTGCCAAGAGCATCAAGGGCCGGGCTAACCATGGAGCCGACGGGACACACGGCCAAGGAAACAGGAACCACTGGAGCTTCAAGGCCATGAAGGTATATCTATGTGCATGACGCGTCGGGTCTACACGGAGTGGATGTAGCTGTGGGCCTGGCCCGGATGTTGCTTCCCGGTGTCCCTCTAGGCCGACCTAACACAACCAGGTGGAGAGGTCCACTGGTCAAAGCCCGTCCGTGCAAAGTCAAAGGGCTAGATCCCGTGGTCAAACGCTACAGGGTTAGGCGGGACGGGGGCCCTGGGGGGTAGCAATGCCACCGGAGCGTCGTACCGGGCCCTCATACATGCGGGGTGGTGTTGTGGCATGTCCGAAGAGGCGGCACGCGTCTCCGGGTTGTGGCCCCCCCTCACGGACGGCAATGAAACGGTAGTAGACGTTCTGCGGTAACGATGCAACGTGAATATTATTAAATACTTGGAGCGCGATAAAATCATGAGTTTTTTACATAACGTGGGCACATGTGCTATAGGACTGATGGTAATTTTTCATAATTTTTTGTGATGGAGAAGTATCTGAACACTTCCCTCTATGCGGATTGCTCTTCGCACGTCTACGACTCTGGCCGGCGGCCTCCGGGGGCTAGCATACCGTCAAATCTTGCGTAGGCGGCCTCTCACAAATCTGGAAGTGTTGAGGCGGTTGCAAACGCCCAGCACGCATCTCCGGTGCGTGCCCCCCCCCCTCACGGACGCCGCCGCCGCCGGCACCTGGTGGGGGGAAACGGACGCGTCGGGTCTACACGGAGTGGATGTAGCTGTGGGTTTGGCCCGGATGTTGCTCCAAAGTGTTCCTCTGGGCCGACCTAACACAACCGGGTGGAGAGGTCCACTGGTCAAAGCCCGTCCGTGCAAAGTCAAAGGGCTAGATCCCGTGGTCAAACGCTACAGGGTTAGGCGGGACGGGGGCCCTGGGGGGGTAGCAATGCCACCGGAGCGTCGTACCGGGCCCTCATACATGCGGGGTGGTGTTGTGGCATGTCCTAAGAGGCGGCACGCGTCTCCGGGTTGTGGCCCCCCCTCACGGACGGCAATGAAACGGTAGTAGACGTTCTGCGGTAACGATGCAGCGTGAATATTATTAATACTTGGAGCGCGATAAAATCATGAGTTTTTTACACAACGTGGGCACATGTGCTATAGGACTGATGGTAATTTTTCATAATTTTTTGTGATGGAGAAGTATCTGAACACTTCCCTCTACGCGGATTGCTCTTCGCACGTCTACGACTGTGGCCGGCGGCCTCCGGGGGCTAGCATACCGTCAAATCTTGCGTAGGCGGCCTCTCACAAATCTGGAAGTGTTGAGGCGGTTGCAAACGCCCAGCACGCGTCTCCGGTGCGTGCCCCCCCCCCTCACGGACGCCGCCACCGCCGGCACCTGGTGGGGGGAAACGGACGCGTCGGGTCTACACGGAGTGGATGTAGCTGTGGGTTTTGCCCGGATGTTGCTCCAAAGTGTTCCTCTGGGCCGACCTAACACAACCGGGTGGAGAGGTCCACTGGTCAAAGCCCGTCCGTGCAAAGTCAAAGGGCTAGATCCCGTGGTCAAACGCTACAGGGTTAGGCGGGACGGGGGCCCTGGGGGGTAGCAATGCCACCGGAGCGTCGTACCGGGCCCTCATACATGCGGGGTGGTGTTGTGGCATGTCCGAAGAGGCGGCACGCGTCTCCGGGTTGTGGCCCCCCCTCACGGACGGCAATGAAACGGTAGTAGACGTTCTGCGGTAACGATGCAGCGTGAATATTATTAAATACTTGGAGCGCGATAAAATCATGAGTTTTTTAGACAACGTGGGCACATGTGCTATAGGACTGATGGTAATTTTTCATAATTTTTTGTGATGGAGAAGTATCTGAACACTTCCCTCTACGCGGATTGCTCTTCGCACGTCTACGACTGTGGCCGGCGGCCTCCGGGGGCTAGCATACCGTCAAATCTTGCATAGGCGGCCTCTCACAAATCTGGAAGTGTTGAGGCGGTTGCAAACGCCCAGCACGCGTCTCCGGTGCGTGCCCCCCCCCTCACGGACGCCGCCGCCCCGGCACCTAGAGGGGGGAAACGGACGCGTCGGGTCTACACGGAGTGGATGTAGCTGTGGGCCTGGCCCGGATGTTGCTTCCCGGTGTCTCTCTAGGCCGACCTAACACAACCAGGTGGAGAGGTCCACTGGTCAAAGCCCGTCCGTGCAAAGTCAAAGGGCTAGATCCCGTGGTCAAACGCTACAGGGTTAGGCGGGACGGGGGCCCTGGGGGGTAGCAATGCCACCGGAGCGTCGTACCGGGCCCTCATACATGCGGGGTGGTGTTGTGGCATGTCCGAAGAGGCGGCACGCGTCTCCGGGTTGTGGCCCCCCCTCACGGACGGCAATGAAACGGTAGTAGACGTTCTGCGGTAACGATGCAACGTGAATATTATTAAATACTTGGAGCGCGATAAAATCATGAGTTTTTTACATAACGTGGGCACATGTGCTATAGGACTGATGGTAATTTTTCATAATTTTTTGTGATGGAGAAGTATCTGAACACTTCCCTCTATGCGGATTGCTCTTCGCACGTCTACGACTCTGGCCGGCGGCCTCCGGGGGCTAGCATACCGTCAAATGTTGCGTAGGCGGCCTCTCACAAATCTGGAAGTGTTGAGGCGGTTGCAAACGCCCAGCACGCATCTCCGGTGCGTGCCCCCCCCCTCACGGACGCCGCCGCCGCCGGCACCTGGTGGGGGGAAACGGACGCGTCGGGTCTACACGGAGTGGATGTAGCTGTGGGGTTGGCCCGGATGTTGCTCCAAAGTGTTCCTCTGGGCCGACCTAACACAACCGGGTGGAGAGGTCCACTGGTCAAAGCCCGTCCGTGCAAAGTCAAAGGGCTAGATCCCGTGGTCAAACGCTACAGGGTTAGGCGGGACGGGGGCCCTGGGGGGGGGGGGGTAGCAATGCCACCGGAGCGTCGTACCGGGCCCTCATACATGCGGGGTGGTGTTGTGGCATGTCCGAAGAGGCGGCACGCGTCTCCGGGTTGTGGCCCCCCCTCACGGACGGCAATGAAACGGTAGTAGACGTTCTGCGGTAACGATGCAGCGTGAATATTATTAAATACTTGGAGCGCGATAAAATCATGAGTTTTTTACACAACGTGGGCACATGTGCTATAGGACTGATGGTAATTTTTCATAATTTTTTGTGATGGAGAAGTATCTGAACACTTCCCTCTACGCGGATTGCTCTTCGCACGTCTACGACTGTGGCCGGCGGCCTCCGGGGGCTAGCATACCGTCAAATCTTGCGTAGGCGGCGTCTCACAAATATGGAAGTGTTGAGGCGGTTGCAAACGCCCACCACGCGTCTCCGGTGCGTGCCCCCCCCCCAACGGACGCCGCCGCCGCCGGCACCTGGAGGGGGGAAACGGACGCGTCGGGTCTACAGGGAGTGGATGTAGCTGTGGGTTGGCCCGGATGTTGCTCCAAAGTGTTCCTCTGGGCCGACCTAACACAACCGGGTGGAGAGGTCCACTGGTCAAAGCCCGTCCGTGCAAAGTCAAAGGGCTAGATCCCGTGGTCAAACGCTACAGGGTTAGGCGGGACGGGGGCCCTGGGGGGGTAGCAATGCCACCGGAGCGTCGTACCGGGCCCTCATACATGCGGGGTGGTGTTGTGGCATGTCCGAAGAGGCGGCACGCGTCTCCGGGTTGTGGCCCCCCCTCACGGACGGCAATGAAACGGTAATAGACGTTCTGCGGTAACGATGCAGCGTGAATATTATTAAATACTTGGAGCGCGATAAAATCATGAGTTTTTTACACAACGTGGGCACATGTGCTATAGGACTGATGGTAATTTTTCATAATTTTTTGTGATGGAGAAGTATCTGAACACTTCCCTCTATGCGGATTGCTCTTCGCACGTCTACGACTGTGGCCGGCGGCCTCCGGGGGCTAGCATACCGTCAAATCTTGCGTAGGCGGCCTCTCACAAATCTGGAAGTGTTGAGGCGGTTGCAAACACCCAGCACGCGTCTCCGGTGCGTGCCCCCCCCC
>NC_057800.1:18292788-18293397 GCF_018294505.1 Triticum aestivum
AGTGGATGTAGCTGTGGGCCTGGCCCGGATGTTGCTTCCCGGTGTCCATCTGGGCCGACCTAACACAACCAGGTGGAGAGGTCGACTGGTCAAAGCCCGTCCGTGCAAAGTCAAAGGGCTAGATCCCATGGTCAAACGCTACAGGGTTAGGCGGGACGGGGGCCCTGAGGGGGTAGCAATGCCAACGGAGCATCGTACCGGGCCCTCATACATGCGGGGTGGTGTTGTGGCATGTCCGAAGAGGCGGCACGCATCTCCGGGTTGTGGCCCCCCTCACGGACGGCAATGAAACGATAGTAGACGTTCTGCGGTAACGATGCAGCGTGAATATTATTAAATACTTGGAGCGCGATAAAATAATGAGTTTTTTTACACAACATGGGCACATGTGCTATAGGACAGATGGTAATTTTTCATAATTTTTTGTGATGGAGAAGTATCTGAACACTTCCCTCTATGCGGATTGCTCTTCGCACGTCTACGACTGTGGCCGGCGGCCTCCGGGGGCTAGCATACCGTCAAATCTTCCGTAGGCGGCCTCTCACAAATCTGGAAGTGTTGAGGCGGTTGCAAACGCCCAGCACGCGTCTCCGGTGCGTGCCCCCCCCC
>NC_057800.1:18294963-18308107 GCF_018294505.1 Triticum aestivum
AGCAATGCCACCGGAGCGTCGTACCGGGCCCTCATACATGCGGGGTGGTGTTGTGGCATGTCCGAAGAGGCGGCACGCGTCTCCGGGTTGTGGCCCCCCCTCACGGACGGCAATGAAACGGTAGTAGACGTTCTGCGGTAACGATGCAGCGTGAATATTATTAAATACTTGGAGCGCGATAAAATCATGAGTTTTTTACACAACGTGGGCACATGTGCTATAGGACTGATGGTAATTTTTCATAATTTTTTGTGATGGAGAAGTATCTGAACACTTCCCTCTATGCGGATTGCTCTTCGCACGTCTACGACTGTGGCCGGCGGCCTCCGGGGGCTAGCATACCGTCAAATCTTGCGTAGGCGGCCTCTCACAAATCTGGAAGTGTTGAGGCGGTTGCAAACGCCCAGCACGCGTCTCCGGTGCGTGCCCCCCCCTCACGGACGCCGCCGCCGCCGGCACCTGGTGGGGGGAAACGGACGCGTCGGGTCTACACGGAGTGGATGTAGCTGTGGGTTTGGCCCGGATGTTGCTCCAAAGTGTTCCTCTGGGCCGACCTAAGACAACCGGGTGGAGAGGTCCACTGGTCAAAGCCCGTCCGTGCAAAGTCAAAGGGCTAGATCCCGTGGTCAAACGCTACAGGGTTAGGCGGGACGGGGGCCCTGGGGGGGTAGCAATGCCACCGGAGCGTCGTACCGGGCCCTCATACATGCGGGGTGGTGTTGTGGCATGTCCGAAGAGGCGGCACGCGTCTCCGGGTTGTAGCCCCCCCTCACGGACGGCAATGAAACGGTAGTAGATGTTCTGCGGTAACGATGCAGCGTGAATATTATTAAATACTTGGAGCGCGATAAAATCATGAGTTTTTTACACAACGTGGGCACATGTGCTATAGGACTGATGGTAATTTATCATAATTTTTTGTGATGGAGAAGTATCTGAACACTTCCCTCTATGCGGATTGCTCTTCGCACGTCTACGACTGTGGCCGGCGGCCTCCGGGGGCTAGCATACCGTCAAATCTTGCGTAGGCGGCCTCTCACAAATCTGGAAGTGTTGAGGCGGTTGCAAACGCCCAGCACGCGTCTTCGGTGCATGCCCCCCCCCTCACGGACGCCGCCGCCGCCGGCACCTGGAGGGGGGAAACGGACGCGTCGGGTCTACACGGAGTGGATGTAGCTGTGGGCCTGGCCCGGATGTTGCTTCCCGGTGTCCCTCTGGGCCGACCTAACACAACCAGGTGGAGAGGTCCACTGGTCAAAGCCCGTCCGTGCAAAGTCAAAGGGCTAGATCCCGTGGTCAAACGCTACAGGGTTAGGCGGGACGGGGGCCCTGGGGGGTAGCAATGCCACCGGAGCGTCGTACCGGGCCCTCATACATGCGGGGTGGTGTTGTGGCATGTCCGAAGAGGCGGCACGCGTCTCCGGGTTGTGGCCCCCCTCACGGACGGCAATGAAACGGTGGTAGACGTTCTGCGATAACGATGCAGCGTGAATATTATTAAATACTTGGAGCGCGATAAAATCATGAGTTTTTTACACAACGTGGGCACATGTGCTATAGGACTGATGGTAATTTTTCATAATTTTTTGTGATGGAGAAGTATCTGAACACTTCCCTCTACGCGGATTGCTCTTCGCACGTCTACGACTGTGGCCGGCGGCCTTCGGGGGGTAGCATACCGTAAAATCTTGCGTAGGTGGCCTCTCACAAGTCTGGAAGTGTTGAGGCGGTTGCAAACGCCCAGCACGCGTCTCCGGTGCGTGCCCCCCCTCACGGACGGCGCCGCCGCCGGCACCCGGAGGGGGGAAACGGACGCGTCGGGTCTACACGGAGTGGATGTAGCTGTGGGCCTGGCCCGGATGTTGCTCCCCGGTGTCCCTCTGGGCCGACCCGACACTACCGGGTGGAGAGGTCCACTGGTCAAAGCCCGTCCGTGCAAAGTCAAAGGGCTAGATCCCGTGGTCAAACGCTACAGGGTTAGGCGGGACGGGGGCCCTGGGGGGGTAGCAATGCCACCGGAGCGTCGTACCGGGCCCTCATACATGCGGGGTGGTGTTGTGGCATGTCCGAAGAGGCGGCACGCGTCTCCGGGTTGTAGCCCCCCCTCACGGACGGCAATGAAACGGTAGTAGATGTTCTGCGGTAACGATGCAGCGTGAATATTATTAAATACTTGGAGCGCGATAAAATCATGAGTTTTTTACACAACGTGGGCACATGTGCTATAGGACTGATGGTAATTTTTCATAATTTTTTGTGATGGAGAAGTATCTGAACACTTCCCTCTACGCGGATTGCTCTTCGCACGTCTACGACTGTGGCCGGTGGCCTCCGGGGGCTAGCATACCGTCAAATCTTGCGTAGGCGGCCTCTCACAAATCTGGAAGTGTTGAGGCGGTTGCAAACGCCCAGCACGCGTCTTCGGTGCATGCCCCCCCCCTCACGGACGCCGCCGCCGCCGGCACCTGGAGGGGGGAAACGGACGCGTCGGGTCTACACGGAGTGGATGTAGCTGTGGGCCTGGCCCGGATGTTGCTTCCCGGTGTCCCTCTGGGCCGACCTAACACAACCAGGTGGAGAGGTCCACTGGTCAAAGCCCGTCCGTGCAAAGTCAAAGGGCTAGATCCCGTGGTCAAACGCTACAGGGTTAGGCGGGACGGGGGCCCTGGGGGGTAGCAATGCCACCGGAGCGTCGTACCGGGCCCTCATACATGCGGGGTGGGGTTGTGGCATGTCCGAAGAGGCGGCACGCGTCTCCGGGTTGTGGCCCCCCCTCACGGACGGCAATGAAACGGTAGTAGACGTTCTGCGGTAACGATGCAGCGTGAATATTATTAAATACTTGGAGCGCGATAAAATCATGAGTTTTTTACACAACGTGGGCACATGTGCTATAGGACAGATGGTAATTTTTCATAATTTTTTGTGATGGAGAAGTATCTGAACACTTCCCTCTATGCGGATTGCTCTTCGCACGTCTACGACTGTGGCCGGCGGCCTCCGGGGGCTAGCATACCGTCAAATCTTGCGTAGGCGGCCTCTCACAAATCTGGAAGTGTTGAGGCGGTTGCAAACCCCCAGCACGCGTCTCCGGTGCGTGCCCCCCCCCCTCACGGACGCCGCCGCCGCCGGCACCTGGTGGGGGGAAACGGACGCGTCGGGTCTACACGGAGTGCATGTAGCTGTGGGTTTGGCCCGGATGTTGCTCCAAAGTGTTCCTCTGGGTCGACCTAACACAACCGGGTGGAGAGGTCCACTCGTCAAAGCCCGTCCGTGCAAAGTCAAAGGGCTAGATCCCGTGGTCAAACGCTACAGGGTTAGGCGGGACGGGGGCCCTGGGGGGTAGCAATGCCACCGGAGCATCGTACCGGGCCCTCATACATGCGGGGTGGTGTTGTGGCATGTCCGAAGAGGCGGCACGCATCTCCGGGTTGTGGCCCCCCTCACGGACGGCAATGAAACGATAGTAGATGTTCTGCGGTAACGATGCAGCGTGAATATTATTAAATACTTGGAGCGCGATAAAATCATGAGTTTTTTACACAACGTGGGCACATGTGCTATAGGGCTGATGGTAATTTTTCATAATTTTTTGTGATGGAGAAGTATCTGAACACTTCCCTCTACGCAGATTGCTCTTCGCACGTCTACGACTGTGGCCGGCGGCCTCCGGGGGCTAGCATACCGTCAAATCTTGCGTAGGCGGCCTCTCACAAATCTAGAAGAGTTGAGGCGGTTGCAAACGCCCAGCACGCGTCTCCGGTGCGTGCCCCCCCCATCACGGACGCCGCCGCCGCCGGCACCTGGAGGGGGGAAACGGACGCGTCGGGTCTACACGGAGTGGATGTAGCTGTGGGTTTGGCCCGGATGTTGCTCCAAAGTGTTCCTCTGGGCCGACCTAAGACAACCGGGTGGAGAGGTCCACTGGTCAAAGCCCGTCCGTGCAAAGTCAAAGGGCTAGATCCCGTGGTCAAACGCTACAGGGTTAGGCGGGACGGGGGCCCTGGGGGGGTAGCAATGCCACCGGAGCGTCGTACCGGGCCCTCATACATGCGGGGTGGTGTTGTGGCATGTCCGAAGAGGCGGCACGCGTCTCCGGGTTGTAGCCCCCCCTCACGGACGGCAATGAAACGGTAGTAGATGTTCTGCGGTAACGATGCAGCGTGAATATTATTAAATACTTGGAGCGCGATAAAATCATGAGTTTTTTACACAACGTGGGCACATGTGCTATAGGACTGATGGTAATTTTTCATAATTTTTTGTGATGGAGAAGTATCTGAACACTTCCCTCTACGCGGATTGCTCTTCGCACGTCTACGACTGTGGCCGGTGGCCTCCGGGGGCTAGCATACCGTCAAATCTTGCGTAGGCGGCCTCTCACAAATCTGGAAGTGTTGAGGCGGTTGCAAACGCCCAGCACGCGTCTTCGGTGCATGCCCCCCCCCTCACGGACGCCGCCGCCGCCGGCACCTGGAGGGGGGAAACGGACGCGTCGGGTCTACACGGAGTGGATGTAGCTGTGGGCCTGGCCCGGATGTTGCTTCCCGGTGTCCCTCTGGGCCGACCTAACACAACCAGGTGGAGAGGTCCACTGGTCAAAGCCCGTCCGTGCAAAGTCAAAGGGCTAGATCCCGTGGTCAAACGCTACAGGGTTAGGCGGGACGGGGGCCCTGGGGGGTAGCAATGCCACCGGAGCGTCGTACCGGGCCCTCATACATGCGGGGTGGGGTTGTGGCATGTCCGAAGAGGCGGCACGCGTCTCCGGGTTGTGGCCCCCCCTCACGGACGGCAATGAAACGGTAGTAGACGTTCTGCGGTAACGATGCAGCGTGAATATTATTAAATACTTGGAGCGCGATAAAATCATGAGTTTTTTACACAACGTGGGCACATGTGCTATAGGACAGATGGTAATTTTTCATAATTTTTTGTGATGGAGAAGTATCTGAACACTTCCCTCTATGCGGATTGCTCTTCGCACGTCTACGACTGTGGCCGGCGGCCTCCGGGGGCTAGCATACCGTCAAATCTTGCGTAGGCGGCCTCTCACAAATCTGGAAGTGTTGAGGCGGTTGCAAACCCCCAGCACGCGTCTCCGGTGCGTGCCCCCCCCCCTCACGGACGCCGCCGCCGCCGGCACCTGGTGGGGGGAAACGGACGCGTCGGGTCTACACGGAGTGCATGTAGCTGTGGGTTTGGCCCGGATGTTGCTCCAAAGTGTTCCTCTGGGTCGACCTAACACAACCGGGTGGAGAGGTCCACTGGTCAAAGCCCGTCCGTGCAAAGTCAAAGGGCTAGATCCCGTGGTCAAACGCTACAGGGTTAGGCGGGACGGGGGCCCTGGGGGGGTAGCAATGCCACCGGAGCATCGTACCGGGCCCTCATACATGCGGGGTGGTGTTGTGGCATGTCCGAAGAGGCGGCACGCATCTCCGGGTTGTGGCCCCCCTCACGGACGGCAATGAAACGATAGTAGATGTTCTGCGGTAACGATGCAGCGTGAATATTATTAAATACTTGGAGCGCGATAAAATCATGAGTTTTTTACACAACGTGGGCACATGTGCTATAGGACTGATGGTAATTTTTCATAATTTTTTGTGATGGAGAAGTATCTGAACACTTCCCTCTACGCGGATTGCTCTTCGCACGTCTACGACTGTGGCCGGCGGCCTCCGGGGGCTAGCATACCGTCAAATCTTGCGTAGGCGGCCTCTCACAAATCTGGAAGTGTTGAGGCGGTTGCAAACGCCCAGCACGCGTATCCGGTGCATGCCCCCCCCCTCACGGACGCCGCCGCCGCCGGCACCTGGAGGGGGGAAACGGACGCGTCGGGTCTACACGGAGTGGATGTAGCTGTGGGCCTGGCCCGGATGTTGCTTCTCGGTGTCCCTCTGGGCCGACCTAACACAACCAGGTGGAGAGGTCCACTGGTCAAAGCCCGTCCGTGCAAAGTCAAAGGGCTAGATCCCGTGGTCAAACGCTACATGGTTAGGCGGGACGGGGGCCCTGGGGGGGGGGTAGCAATGCCATCGGAGCATCGTACCGGGCCCTCATACATGCGGGGTGGTGTTGTGGCATATCCGAAGAGGCGGCACGCGTCTCCGGGTTGTGGCCCCCCTCACGGACGGCAATGAAACGATAGTAGACGTTATGTGGTAACGATGCAGCGTGAATATTATTAAATACTTGGAGCGCGAAAAAATCATGAGTTTTTTACACAACGTGGGCACATGTGCTATAGGACAGATGGTAATTTTTCATAATTTTTTGTGATGGAGAAGTATCTGAACACTTCCCTCTACGCGGATTGCTCTTCGCACGTCTACGACTGTGGCCGGCGGCCTCCGGGGGCTAGCATACCATCAAATCTTGCGTAGGCGGCCTCTCACAAATCTGGAAGTGTTGAGGCGGTTGCAAACGCCCAGCACGCGTCTCCGGTGCGTGCCCCCCCATCACGGACGCCGCCGCCGCCGGCACCTGGAGGGGGGAAACGGACGCGTCGGGTCTACACGGAGTGGATGTAGCTGTGGGTTTGGCCCGGATGTTGCTCCAAAGTGTTCCTCTGGGCCGACCTAAGACAACCGGGTGGAGAGGTCCACTGGTCAAAGCCCGTCCGTGCAAAGTCAAAGGGCTAGATCCCGTGGTCAAACGCTACAGGGTTAGGCGGGACGGGGGCCCTGGGGGGTAGCAATGCCACCGGAGCATCGTACCGGGCCCTCATACATGCGGGGTGGTGTTGTGGCATGTCCGAAGAGGCGGCACGCGTCTCCGGGTTGTGGCCCCCCCTCACGGACGGCAATGTAACGGTAGTAGATGTTCTGCGGTAACGATGCAGCGTGAATATTATTAAATACTTGGAGCGCGATAAAATCATGAGTTTTTTACACAACGTGGGCACATGTGCTATAGGACTGATGGTAATTTTTCATAATTTTTTGTGATGGAGAAGTATCTGAACACTTCCCTCTACGCGGATTGCTCTTCGCACGTCTACGACTGTGGCCGGCGGCCTCCGGGGGCTAGCATACCGTCAAATCTTGCGTAGGCGGCCTCTCACAAATCTGGAAGTGTTGAGGCGGTTGCAAACGCCCAACACGCGTCTCCGGTGCGTGCCCCCCCCTCACGGCCGCCGCCGCCGCCGGCACCTGGAGGGGGGAAACGGACGCGTCGGGTCTACACAGAGTGGATGTAGCTGTGGGTTGGCCCAGATGTTGCTCCAAAGTGTTCCTCTGGGCCGACCTAACACAACCGGGTGGAGAGGTCCACTGGTCAAAGCCCGTCCGTGCAAAGTCAAAGGGCTAGATCCCGTGGTCAAACGCTACAGGGTTAGGCGGGACGGGGGCCCTGGGGGGGTAGCAATGCCACCGGAGCGTCGTACCGGGCCCTCATACATGCGGGGTGGTGTTGCGGCATGTCCGAAGAGGCGGCACGCGTCTCCGGGTTGTGGCCCCCCCTCACGGACGGCAATGAAACGGTAGTAGACGTTCTGCGGTAACGATGCAGCGTGAATATTATTAAATACTTGGAGCGCGATAAAATCATGAGTTTTTTACACAACATGGGCACATGTGCTATAGGACTGATGGTAATTTTTCATAATTTTTTGTGATGGAGAACTATCTGAACACTTCCCTCTATGCGGATTGCTCTTCGCACGTCTACGACTGTGGCCGGCGGCCTCCGGGGGCTAGCATACCGTCAAATCTTGCGTAGGCGGCCTCTCACAAATCTGGAAGTGTTGAGGCGGTTGCAAACGCCCAGCACGCGTCTCCGGTGCGTGCCCCCCCCCCTCACGGACGCCGCCGCCGCCGGCACCTGGAGGGGGGAAACGGACGCGTCGGGTCTACACGGAGTGGATGTAGCTGTGGGTTTGGCCCGGATGTTGCTCCCAAGTGTTCCTCTGGGCCGACCTAACACAACCGGGTGGAGAGGTCCACTGGTCAAAGCCCGTCCGTGCAAAGTCAAAGGGCTAGATCCCGTGGTCAAACGCTACAGGGTTAGGCGGGACGGGGGCCCTGGGGGGTAGCAATGCTACCGGAGCCTCGTACCGGGCCCTCATACATGCGGGGTGGTGTTGTGGCATGTCCGAAGAGGCGGCACGCGTCTCCGGGTTGTGGCCCCCCCTCACGGACGACAATGAAACGGTAGTAGACGTTTTGCGGTAACGATGTCGCGTGAATATTATTAAATACTTGGAGCGCGATAAAATCATGAGTTTTTTACACAACGTGGGCACATGTGCTATAGGACTGATAGTAATTTTTCATAATTTTTTGTGATGGAGAATTATCTGAACACTTCCCTCTACGCGGATTGCTCTTCGCACGTCTACGACTGTGGCCGGCGGCCTCCGGGGGCTAGCATACCGTCAAATCTTGCGTAGGTGGCCTCTCACAAATCTGGAAGTGTTGAGGCGGTTGCAAACGCCCAGCACGCGTCTCCGGTGCGTGCCCCCCCCTCACGGACGCCGCCGCCGCCGGCACCTGGAGGGGGGAAACGGACGCGTCGGGTCTACACGGAGTGGATGTAGCTGTGGGTTGGCCCGGATGTTGCTCCAAAGTGTTCCTCTGGGCCGACCTAACACAACCGGGTGGAGAGGTCCACTGGTCAAAGCCCGTCCGTGCAAAGTCAAAGGGCTAGATCCCGTGGTCAAACGCTACAGGGTTAGGCGGGACGGGGGCCCTGGGGGGTAGCAATGCCACCGGAGCGTCGTACCGAGCCCTCATACATGCGGGGTGGTGTTGTGTCATGTCCGAAGAGGCGGCACGCATCTCCGGGTTGTGGCCCCCCCTCACGGACGGCAATGAAACGGTAGTAGACGTTCTTCGGTAACGATGCAGCGTGAATATTATTAAATACTTGGAGCCCGATAAAATCATGAGTTTTTTACACAACGTGGGCACATGTGCTATAGGACTGATGGTAATTTTTCATAATTTTTTGTGATGGAGAAGTATCTGAACACTTCCCTCTATGCGGATTGCTCTTCGCACGTCTACGACTGTGGCCGGCGGCCTCCGGGGGCTAGCATACCGTCAAATCTTGCGTAGGCGGCCTCTCACAAATCTGGAAGTGTTGAGGCGGTTGCAAACGCCCAGCACGCGTCTCCGGTGCGTGCCCCCCCCCTCACGGACGCCGCCGCCGCCGGCACCTGGAGGGGGGAAACGGACGCGTCGGGTCTACACGGAGTGGATGTAGCTGTGGGTTTAGCCCGGATGTTGCTCCAAAGTGTTCCTCTGGGCCGACCTAACACAACCGGGTGGAGAGGTCCACTGGTCAAAGCCCGTCCGTGCAAAGTCAAAGGGCTAGATCCCGTGGTCAAACGCTACAGGGTTAGGCGGGACGGGGGCCCTGGGGGGGTAGCAATGCCACCGGAGCGTCGTACCGGGCCCTCATACATGCGGGGTGGTGTTGTGGCATGTCCGAAGAGGCGGCACGCGTCTCCGGGTTGTGGCCCCCCCTCACGGACGGCAATGAAACGGTAGTAGACATTCTGCGGTAACGATGCAGCGTGAATATTATTAAATACTTGGAGCGCGATAAAATCATGAGTTTTTTACACAACGTGGGCACATGTGCTACAGGACTGATGGTAATTTTTCATAATTTTTTGTGACGGAGAAGTATCTGAACACTTCCCTCTACGCGGATTGCTCTTCGCACGTCTACGACTGTGGCCGGCGGCCTCCGGGGGCTAGCATACCGTCAAATCTTGCGTAGGCGGCCTCTCACAAATCTGGAAGTGTTGAGGCAGTTGCAAACGCCCAGCACGCGTCTCCGGTGCGTGCCCCCCCCTCACGGGCGCCGCCGCCGCCGGCACGTGGAGGGGGGAAACGGACGCGTCGGCTCTACACGGAGTGGATGTAGCTGTGGGCCTGGCCCGGATGTTGCTTCCCGGTGTCCCTCTGGGCCGACCTAACACAACCAGGTGGAGAGGTCCACTGGTCAAAGCCCTTCCGTGCAAAGTCAAAGGGCTAGATCCCGTGGTCAAACGCTACAGGGTTAGGCGGGACGGGGGCCCTGGGGGGGTAGCAATGCCACCGGAGCGTCGTACCGTGCCCTCATACATGCGGGGTGGTGTTGTGGCATGTCCGAAGAGGCGGCACGCGTCTCCGGGTTGTGGCCCCCCTCACAGACGGCAACGAAACGATAGTAGACGTTCTGCGGTAACGATGCAGCGTGAATATTATTAAATACTTGGAGCGCGAAAAAATCATGAGTTTTTTACACAACGTGGGCACATGTGCTATAGGACAGATGGTAATTTTTCATAATTTTTTGTGATGGAGAAGTATCTGAACACTTCCCTCTACGCGGATTGCTCTTCGCACGTCTACGACTGTGGCCGGCGGCCTCCGGGGGCTAGCATACCGTCAAATCTTGCGTAGGCGGCCTCTCACAAATCTGGAAGTGTTGAGGCGGTTGCAAACGCCCAGCACGCGTCTCCGGTGCGTGCCCCCCCCCATCACGGACGCCGCCGCTGGCGGCACCTGGAGGGGGAAACGGACGCGTCGGGTCTACACGGAGTGGATGTAGCTGTGGGTTTGGCCCGGATGATGCTCCAAAGTGTTCCTCTGGGCCGACCTAAGACAACCGGGTGGAGAGGTCCACTGGTCAAAGCCCGTCCGTGCAAAGTCAAAGGGCTAGATCGCGTGGTCAAACGCTACAGGGTTAGGCGGGACGGGGGCCCTGGGGGGTAGCAATGCCACCGGAGCGTCGTACCGGGCCCTCATACATGCGGGGTGGTGTTGTGGCATGTCCGAAGAGGCGGCACACGTCTCCGGGTTGTGGCCCCCCCTCACGGACGACAATGAAACGGTAGTAGATGTTCTGCGGTAACGATGCAGCGTGAATATTATTAAATACTTGGAGCGCGAAAAAATCATGAGTTTTTTACACAACGTGGGCACATGTGCTATAGGACTGATGGTAATTTTTCATAATTTTTTGTGATGGAGAAGTATCTGAACACTTCCCTCTACGCGGATTGCTCTTCGCACGTCTACGACTGTGGCCGGCGGCCTTCGGGGGCTAGCATACTGTCAAATCTTGCGTAGGCGGCCTCTCACAAATCTGGAAGTGTTGAGGCGGTTGCAAACGCCTAGCACGCGTCTCCGGTGCGTGCCCCCCCCATCACGGACGCCGCCGCCGCCGGCACCTGGAGGGGGAAACGGATGCGTCGGGTCTACACGGAGTGGATGTAGCTGTGGGTTTGGCCCGGATGTTGCTCCAAAGTGTTCCTCTGGGCCGACCTAAGACAACCGGGTGGAGAGGTCCACTGGTCAAAGCCCGTCCGTGCAAAGTCAAAGGGCTAGATCCCGTGGTCAAACGCTACAGGGTTAGGCGGGACGGGGGCCCTGGGGGGGGTAGCAATGCCACCGGAGTGTCGTACCGGGCCCTCATACATGCGGGGTGGTGTTGTGGCATGTCCGAAGAGGCGGCACGCGTCTCCGGGTTGTGGCCCCCCCTCACGGACGGCAATGAAACGGTAGTAGATGTTCTGCGGTAATGATGCAGCGTGAATATTATTAAATACTTGGAGCGCGATAAAATCATGAGTTTGTTACACAACGTGGGCACATGTGCTATAGGACTGATGGTAATTTTTCATAATTTTGTGTGATGGAGAAGTATCTGAACACTTCCCTCTACGCGGATTGCTCTTCGCACGTCTACGACTGTGGCCGGCGGCCTCCGGGGGCTAGCATACCGTCAAATCTTGCGTAGGCGGCCTCTCACAAATCTGGAAGTGTTGAGGCGGTTGCAAATGCCCAGCACGCGTCTCCGGTGCGTGCCCCCCCCCTCACGGCCGCCGCCGCCGCCGGCACCTGGAGGGGGGAAACGGACGCGTCGGGTCTACACGGAGTGGATGTAGCTGTGGGCCTGGCCCGGATGTTGCTTCCCGGTGTCCCTCTGGGCCGACCTAACACAACCAGGTGGAGAGGTCCACTGGTCAAAGCCCGTCCGTGCAAAGTCAAAGGGCTAGATCCCGTGGTCAAACGCTACAGGGTTAGGCGGGACGGGGGCCCTGGGGGGTAGCAATTCCACCGGAGCGTCGTACCGGGCCCTCATACATGCGGGGTGGTGTTGTGGCATGTCCGAAGAGGCGGCACGCGTCTCCGGGTTGTGGCCCCCTCACGGACGGCAATGAAACGATAGTAGACGTTCTGCGGTAACGATGCAGCGTGAATATTATTAAATACTTGGAGCGCGATAAAACCATGAGTTTTTTACACAACGTGGGCACATGTGCTATAGGACAGATGGTAATTTTTCATAATTTTTTGTGATGGAGAAGTATCTGAACACTTCCCTCTACGCGGATTGCTCTTCGCACGTCTACGACTGTGGCCGGCGGCCTCCGGGGGCTAGCATACCGTCAAATCTTGCGTAGGCGGCCTCTCACAAATCTGGAAGTGTTGAGGCGGTTGCAAACGCCCAGCACGCGTCTCCGGTGCGTGCCCCCCCCATCACGGACGCCGCCGCCGCCGGCACCTGGAGGGGGGAAACGGACGCGTCGGGTCTACACGGAGTGGATGTAGCTGTGGGTTTGGCCCGGATGTTGCTCCAAAGTGTTCCTCTGGGCCGACCTAAGACAACCGGGTGGAGAGGTCCACTGGTCAAAGCCCGTCCGTGCAAAGTCAAAGGGCTAGATCCCGTGGTCAAACGCTACAGGGTTAGGCGGGACGGGGGCCCTGGGGGGTAGCAATGCCACCGGAGCGTCGTACCGGGCCCTCATACATGCGGGGTGGTGTTGTGGCATGTCCGAAGAGGCGGCACGCGTCTCCGGGTTGTGGCCCCCCCTCACGGACGGCAATGAAATGGTAGTAGATGTTCTGCGGTAACGATGCAGCGTGAATATTATTAAATACTTGGAGCGCGATAAAATCATGAGTTTTTTACACAACGTGGGCACATGTGCTATAGGACTGATGGTAATTTTTCATAATTTTTTGTGATGGAGAAGTATCTGAACACTTCCCTCTACGCGGATTGCTCTTCGCACGTCTACGACTGTGGCCGACGGCCTCCGGGGGCTAGCATACCGTCAAATCTTGCGTAGGCGGCCTCTCACAAATCTGGAAGTGTTGAGGCGGTTGCAAACGCCCAGCACGCGTCTCCGGTGCGTGCCCCCCCC
>NC_057800.1:18310743-18317589 GCF_018294505.1 Triticum aestivum
TTGTAAACACTTAGTTTAAAATATGGATGAATTGATGGATATTAGTAAGTTTTGTGTTTGGTCATGTTAGTGATAGATGGAAGCAATTCGAGGCACTTGGTTTCTAAAATACTTAATAAAGATTTTTTTTGCAATCTGACATGTTGTTTCATGTCGATTCATAATGTTGTGCCAAATGGTTAATGTGATATGATGACCTAATTTTTTTTCACTCGGTGTAATTAACAGGATTTGTGGTGTTCCATCTTCGCGGAGTGATCATCGACGTTGGAGGTGTTGGTCCACGATCGTCCCTCTCCTTTGATCGACTACATCGGAGGGTGAGCAACAATTCCATGACCTCGTCCACTTTTTTTTCCATGTCACTAGATTGAATTTTCACATCAAGTCGCGTAACCTAGGTCTCCCGTCCGAAAGGGTTGCTTCGATAAATAGGCATTCAATTGCATATTTATCACCGCAGCTCTTTCGGATTGTCCAGCGCTTTCCACGGACAGCCCGAGGATGTGTAGATTGGGTACGTTGTTCATGCTCTACCCCGTTCCGAGACAGGATTTCGGCGGCGCCTCCCTGTTGTTCTCCGGATGCACATTCTCTTGGCATTTTGCCGAGACGTGTATCTGGAGAACAGCGGGGAGGTGCTGCCGAAATTTTGTCTCGGAATGGGGTAGAGCATGGACCGTACTCAATCTACACATTCTCGGGTGGGATTAGGACCCATCTTTACCTATTAGAGATGTAGGTGGATTACTCGTCAACCTTGTAAAAAATAAAATATTGATGTTGGTAATTAAAATGAATCCTTAATTTTGTTGTGTGGCTTCCAATAAAGCAGAGATGGCAGATAATCAGTGGATGTATAGTGGGTTTTTCTGTCCGAATCAAGTAACAACAGAGTGGGTCGAGAAAACTGATGTGTTTTTGAAAGAGATATTCCGTAGTCCAATGAGGATGGTGCCAGAATGCCCGTGTGCCAGATGTAAGAGACGTATCCGCAGAGATAAGAGTGAGATGACTAAGCACCTTCGCACGCATGGATTTATGCCCAACTTTAATATGCCGATAAACTTTGCCCAGCGGGACCGTGGTAGAGAGGATGTGGACAACGCATCGTTGGTTATGAGGACGATGGGGTTAGAGACATGCTAGATGATGTCTTTGCTGCACAGGCGACACCTCCGTCACATTCAGCGAATGAACCAGAGGAGCCGGAGGAAACCGCAAAGGCCTTCCTGGAAATCTTGGCCTCGTCAAAGAAACCTCTCTATGAGGGTGCCAAGCTGTCTGTGCTGGATGCCATCTCGCAACTGATGGCAGTGAAGGCTGAGTACGGCTGTAGCCGAGGTTGCTTCGAAGCATTTCTGGGAGTATGGGCTAACAGCCTGCCCGAGGGCCATGAACTGCCGAAAACCATGTACGGTACGAAGAAAATCATGAAGGCGCTCTCCATGGACTATGAGAAAATACATGTTTGTCCAAAGAATTGCCTTTTGTTTAGACATGAGTATGCGGATGACAACTACTGTAGGAAGTGCGGTTCCTCTCGGTATATTGAGGTGGTCGATAAGCATGGTCAGAAGCAGCAGCTAAAAATCCCTGTGAAGGTTCTTCGGTATCTTGATTTTATAAAAAGACTGCAGCGCCTTTTCATCACCGAGGAGTCTGCCAAAATGATGAAGTGTCACAAGGAAGGGAAAAGGTACAATCCAAAAAAAATTGTACATACATCAGAAGGTGAAGCATGGAAGTCATTCGATATAAAGTACCCGGAGGAAGCAGACGAGGCTAGGAATGTCAGAATTGCTATAACAGGTGATGGGTTCAATCCATATGGTATGTCGCCTAATCCATACAGCTGCTGGCCCATATTTGTTATTCCGCTCAATCTCCCTCCCGGCGCCATAATGCAACGCAAGACCATGTTCCTGTCGCTTATAATTCCGGGGCCTGAATATCCAGGGAAGAATTTGAGTGTGTTTATGCAGCCGTTGGTGGATGATTTGCACCATTCTTGGTACTTCCCGAGGTTGACATACGACCGGCATCTGCAGAAAAATTTCTTGATGAAAGTTTGGCTACAGTATTGCATGCATGACTTTCCCGGCTATGCCCTGTTCTGCGGATGGTGTACAAGTGGAAAGATGCCTTTCCCAGTGTGCATGCAGGCCTTGATTTTCATTTGGATGAAGAAGGGTGGCAAGTATGTTGCCTTTGACCAGCATCGACAATTCCTCCCTCCAGACCATCCTGATAGGGAAGACAAGAAGAACTTCACAAAAGGCAAAGTTGTCCATGAAGTAAATGAGATTCCAACGTTTTCTGGTGAGGATGTGCTTGCTCAGCTCAAAGCTCTTAAGCCTACCTGTGAAGGGAAAGGCAAAGGCAAAGGCAAAGGTAAAGGGAAAAAATATTTTGAAGGATATGGTGAGACGCACAACTGGACTCACATTACCCCCTTCACGTAGCTTCCCTATTTTAAGGACCTCAAACTTCCATACACCATCGACGTGATGCACACCGAAAAGAATGTCGCAGAGTCCCTTTTTAACACGATCCTCAACATTCCTGATAAGACAAAGGATAATGTTAATGCTAGAGTCGATCAACAGAATATTTGTGATAGACCACGTCTTCACATGCAACCTCCCACAGGCAGTCGAAAATCTTGGTTCAAGCCAGATGCTGACTTCGTACTTAAAAAGGATCATAAGATGGAGGCATTCAAGTGGCTGAAACACGTCGTGAAGTTCACTGATGGTTATGCGTCGAATATAAGTAAGGGGGTCAATCTTTCAACGGGCAGAGTGACCGGGCTCAAGAGTCATGACTATCATGTATGGATTGAGCGGATTATGCCGGTGATGGTTCAGGGCTATGTTCCCGAGCGTGTCTGGCGTGTGCTTGCGGAGTTAAGCCATTTCTTCCGAACGCTTTGTGCTAAAGAAGTATGTCCTGAGAAGATAAAAGAAATGCATAAGAAGGCGTCGGAGTTGATATGCAAGCTAGAGAAGATCTTCCCGCCAGGCTTCTTTACTCCGATGACACATCTCATTTTGCACCTTGCGAACGAGGTATTGTTGGGGGGCCCTGTGCAGTATCGTTGGCAGTACGGCCCTGAGAGACAGAACAAGCATCTGAGACGGAAATGTGGAAACAAAGCTAAGATTGAAGCTTCCATAGCTGAGGCAGTTATCCTAGAGGAGGTGGCAGACCTCAGGACAGCCTACTATCCGGACCATGTTCCCACGTTGCACAATAAGGTGTCTCGATACAATACAGAAGAACCCAAGTATAAACCCAAGTTGCCTCTATTCACCGAGCAAGGTGGCAGGGCTGGATGCTCGACATCTTATGTCATGCCACGAGATGAGTGGGAGGATGTCATGTTCTATATCTTGCACAACATCAAGGAAGTTGAGGATGAGTGGATGAGGTAATACCTTTGCACCATTCTTTTACTCAATTCGTTATGTTCACTTTGCCTAGTTCTTATACCGCTTTTCTTATTTTAGTCGATTCGTTGAGGAAGAATGGACAGGAATGCTGCCTCCTACTGAAGCGGAGGCACTTGCTCTTCTCCGAAAGGGTGCTGATGGAAGGAAAAATTTTGTTGCGTGGTTCATGGAGAAAGTAATTTTTCACACTTTCAATTAAACTCATGCACCCTATAATTTCAATTAAACTCATGCACCCTATAATTTCAATTGAACTTGTAGGGAAATGATCCGACCGAATCAATGGATGAAGAATTGAGATGGGTTTCCATGGGTTTTGACCTTGTCGTCATGACATGCGAAAAGTATGATGTGAATGGGTATCGCTTCCATACAGAGGAGCACCAGAACAGTCGGCCTGATCCCAAAACCATAAATACCGGAGTCTTCACTGAAGGAGATAATAAAATAGATTACTACGGAAGGGTAGGAAAAATATACGAGCTTACATTCAAACTTGGCCGCGAACACCTAAGTCTCACTGTGTTCAAATGCCGATGGTTCGACCCCAAAAAGGGCCTGAGACATACGCCTTCTATTGGTTTAGTTGAAGTTAAACCATCAACCGTCTATGCCGGAGCTGATCTCTTTATCGCCGCTACCCAGGCCACACAAGTGTATTATCTGCCTTACCCATGCCAGAAAGAGTACCTAAAGGGTTGGGAAGTTGTGTTCAAGGTGTCGCCGCATGGTAAGCTACCGGACCCGAACGATGATGATTACTACAACATAAACCCCATGACATACGAGGGAGTGTTCTATCAAGAGGAACATGATGACGTGGTCCAAAACAACGAGGATGATGACTTGGGTTATGTTGACCTGGAACCAAACGACGACGACGCAAGGATTGATGGTGAGGCAGTTGTGAATCAAAGAGACATAATTATGCTTGAAAAGTTAAATGAAGACACTGATGATGAGGAAGAGCCTCCACCTCTGTCAGACAACGAAGAAGATATGTGTGATAGTGATGATGAGACCGCTCCACAAATAGATTACAATAGTGATGATTCATATGGGTTCTAGAAAATGTAAGTTCTTTTAATGATCATTACAATAGTATGCTTAATATGCACTTCTGGTATTAATGTTTTTCCTGTATGCTTGTTTAATTGATATCCTTACTAATTGTTTATTCTCTTCTCAATGCAGGTTTGCTAATCATGGGCAAGTCCAGTGGTGCCAGTTTCCTCAGTAAACTCAAAGGAGGACTTACTCGGAGTGGACGAGCCCACAAGGTTCCCTCCCGACTACGCGAGGATGGCACCTCACAGGGAGGTGGAGGGGTCGGGGGAGGAGACCCTAGAGGAGGAGGCGGTGGGGGGAGAGCCCCTAGAGGAGGAGGAGGTGGGGGGAGAGGCAGCCGGGGCAAAAAACTCCGGGCCGTGTCCGAAATAGGAGGGTCTTCTTCGATGCCCTCCCATACAGAGGCACCTTCTGAGTCTGAGGAGGAGGAGTATGTTCCTGATGGCGAGGAGGAGGAGGCCGAGGAGGAGGGTGAGGAGGAGGAGGCCGAGGAGGAGGGTGAGGAGGAGGGCGAGGAGGGTGGAGGGGAGGTTGATCCCGAGTTGTGGGGTGACTTGCCACCGGGTGCTCCGCAGGGGTGGCTGCGTGGTAATGCCGGACTACCTACACCACCTTCTATCGAGGAGCACAAGTGGATCATTGAACCTGTGGGGACAGAGTAAGTGCCTCTCAATCATATTTTCAACACATGACAACATTTTCTTATTGTACACATGGCAATCATTTGATTCTTTTGCAGAAACTGGATCCTTCGCGGAAATGGCCGTAAACCGAACGGCCTTATCACTGTCCTGTTGAAGCACTTTTGGCCTGGCCTATTCTGCCCACGGCCAGACAGGGACCCGCAGCTGCGGGTTTTGGCCACGAGCTGGGCCCACTACGAGGCTTGCAGCAACGCGGAGTACGGGATAGCCGCTAAGGCCGTGATCACCAAATTTTGGGTAAGTTCTCTTCTGAATCACTTGTCTTCAGTTTCGTTCATAGTTTATCATTGGATCACTCAACTCATGCCTTGTTTGCTTCTGGTTTATGCAGCAACTCTATAGAGTTCTTGACGAGCACAAGGCCAGAGCCGGCGTGGTCTTGCTTGCGGCTGCGAAGAAGAAAGCTCGTCAGTTGCAGTATGAGGTGCGCTGGGTTGCCGTCTCGCAGTACTACCACTACTACCTGCACCAAAAGATGACCAAAAGTCAAGCGCAGAAGCAGCGACTTACCTTGAACAGGGAGCAGTTCATGATGGTAACTATTACTAACTTTTCATTGTTTCAAGCAGTCAACTCTATGTTTCGTGCTCACATGTCATGCTTCCAAAATTTGCATAGGTCGTTCCTCGTTGGTGCTATGGAAGGCATGACGGATGGGCGAGTTTGGTGGATAGGTGGCTCGGCGCCGATGCAGAGTTTGCTGCCAAGAGCATCAAGGGCCGGGCTAACCATGGAGCCGACGGGACACACGGCCAAGGAAACAGGAACCACTGGAGCTTCAAGGCCATGAAGGTATATCTATGTGCATGATGCATTTTTGTTCTTCTTTACCGTCATGTTCTTATGTATGGCTAACTTCTATTTGACGTTGTAGGAGGACAAGTTGAAGAGGCCGCTCTCAGACATGGAGTCGTGGAAGCTGGCCCGCGAGCGGAGTCGTCGCAAGGAGGGCGAGAGCCAGTACTACGGCAAGACCGAGGAGCACCTGGGGTCTTACATTCATCACTATCAGGAGTTGCATCTGGATGTTCCTATTGCCGAGGTCGCCCAGTCTCAGATCGACGACACGGCGGTGGTGGCCATCCAGGGGAAGAAGAATGGCCGGTATCGTGTTTCGACGACTTGATCACTCCTTCGATCTCGTACACACAGCTTCGGGCTAGCAACCCGAGCCAGTTAGAGAGTACGGGGCGTTCACAGACTCCTTTAGCCCGCCAGCATGCTGTAAGTACTTCCTCTTTATCTTTTTCTATCTAGCATTCTCAGTTTATTTTCAGCATTGCTCACTTAGAAACAATCTAAATTATGTAGGCATATAAGGAGTTTGTCGAGCATAGGAATCTCGAGGTGCGGGAGTACTTGAAACGAGTGAAGGCAAACGATGATTACAACCGTCAGATGATGACGGTTAGTTCTGCCCTCTTAAAACCAAGCTAAATTTTTGCACTTTCATTCCTTCTGATCTTCTAGTTTGCTTGTTTAACTAACATTCAGGCTATGTTGGCGGCTTGGAGTAACGGCACGGGTCCACCACAAATGGGACCCCCACCACCACCTGCGGGAGAACCCCCACACGTGCCCACGTTCGATGAATGGGTGGCACTAGGCAGTGATGGTCC